>NC_064626.1:692599111-692902141 GCF_023864275.1 Schistocerca cancellata
AAGACTTGGAAACTTCAGCTGTGATGAATGGTTGGTCTGATGAACAGTTGTTAGATGTAGCCAAGGTTAGATTAACGGGTGAAGCGAAGACATATTAAGGAAGGCAGGACAGTTTATGTAGTTGAAGGAGGGGCTTTTACAGAGGTACAAGAAACAGAATAGCGCTCGGTACTTCAGAGAGAGGTTGAGTACAATAACGAAGACGCAGGGGGAGACAATAGAGAAATTTGCGAACAGGATAAGAGAAATTAACTTACGAGTTGGGTCAGAGCGAAGAGGCGAATAGTGTTCTGTTGCAGGAGGCCGATCAAAGGGCACTTGACGTATTTTTGAGGTGGGTACCGGAGCATATGTCGCTGAAAGTACGTGAAGGGACTCTGAAAGATTTGTATTCGGCCATTCAGCTGGCAATTCAAAGTGAGGAAGTAGACGTGGCAATGGGGGTATGTGATGGACAAGCAGTGGTTACAGCGGGTACAAAATGTTATAGGTGTGGTCGTATGGGACACGTGCAGACGCAAAGTACCCAGGCACCAAGGAGTAGAGGAATGTGTGGAAATCAGCAGGTGGAGTATGGAGAAGTGGAGTTAGTAGAGGTGGACAATCGTTAAACGGCAGAGGGGGCCCAAGACCCCCCTACGGGAGCTCCCACTTAATTTCAATGCTACAAATACGTTTGCTGAGGTGGAATGTTCAGTGATAGGATCCATAGGAACTAAAAAGTTTAAGATTTTGTTGGACACAGGGGCGCAAGTGTCAGTGGCTACTAAGAGTTTAATGGGACGAAAGAAGTTAGACCCAGTACGTTATAGGTTGCGTGGAGTGGGGGATAAGGTCGTCACACCTTTGGAGTCAGTGACAGCTGACTTTCACATAGGGAAAGTCCGATTTGATGCATGCATGGAGGTAGTACCATGGGTAAGCGAGGGCTACAACATGATCCTAAGAGTAGATTTTTTGTATCAACATCATGCCAAAATTGACTTTGGACAATGAACTGTGGAACTTGATGGAATGTTATTTTAGCTAGGGGAAACTGTTGTCGATGCAGAGCTGTCGCGAGGGGCGTTCAACGTAATGAACAAACCAACTGAACCGTGTACATTAGCATTAAGGCTTAATTCGCATGAGTGTGTCTAGTGGCACCGCAAAGTCGCTTTGTGTAAGTGTAGTCAAATCTACCTGTGGGTACGGTATGTGCTATTGAACCAATGGAGGATGATGAATTTTTGGATCCATTAGGTTGTTTTATGAAATGTAATATTGTATACGTACAAGAGGGAAACGGCAGGCGAGTAGTCCCCATGAACGTGGATAATTTTAGCGCTGTAGACGCGAATTTGAGAAAAGGATTTTTAGTAGCAAATTTCGATGTACCAGATGGTTAAGACTGGTGTTCGAGAGGTAGGCGTAGTGATAGAACTGCATTGCGTAGCAAAGTTAAGCATTTGAAAGGAAGAATTGTTGTGGGAATTTAAGGATCTGTTTTTTCCATTAGGGCTGTTACCAGCAACTTCATTAGTTCAACATAGGATACCAACAGGTAATGAAGCACCTATTTACCGTAAAACATACAGAATAAGCCGACCGGTGTGGCCAAGCGGTTAAAGGCGCTACAGTCTGGAACCGCGTGACC
This sequence comes from Schistocerca cancellata, assembly GCF_023864275.1. NCBI lineage: Eukaryota > Metazoa > Arthropoda > Insecta > Orthoptera > Acrididae > Schistocerca > Schistocerca cancellata. Next base: position 692,600,748 of record NC_064626.1, read on the forward strand.
GCTACGGTCGCAGGTTCGAATCCTGCCTCGGGCATGGATGTGTGTGATGTCCTTAGGTTAGTTAGGTTTAAGTAGTTCTAAGTTCTAGGGGACTGATGACCTTAGAAGTTAAGTCCCATAGTGCTCAGAGCCATACAGAATACTGAAGTATTTGTAGCCGATTATGGAGGATTGCATTCATAAACAGCTTGCGGGTGGTATTATAGAGCATAGTAATAGTTGTTGGGGAGCAGACATTGTCGTTGTGCCTAAAAAATCTGTGGACGGAACTAAGAAATACAGGTTGTGAAGTAACGGATGCATACCCCATCCCAAACATACCGGAGACTTGGATCACTTAAGACAGTGCCAGTACTTTTCTACGATGGATTTGACAAGTGGTTATCATCAGTTAGAGGTGGCTCCAGAGAACCGTCCAAAAACTGATTTCTCTACTCCGGGAGGCATTTACCAGTACATTAGAGAGCAATTCAGTTTGGAAAACGCTCCAGCAACGTTTCAGAGGTTGCTAGACAGTGTCTTGAGGGGTTTCAAACCACGGCAGTGTCTTGTCTATTTGGATGACATTATAGCGTTTTCAAGTAGTATGGAGCAACATAGACAGCGGTTAAGGGAAGTCTTGATCAGGTTAAGAGCAGCTTGTTTAACGTTGACCCTGGAGAAGTGTCATTTTGCGTTGGAAGAAGTGAAATACACTCCTAGAAATTGAAATAAGAACACCGTGAATTCATTGTCCCAGGAAGGGGAAACTTTATTGACACATTCCTGGGGTCAGATACTTCACATGATCACACTGACAGAACCACAGGCACATAGACACAGGCAACAGAGCATGCACAACGTCGGCACTAGTACAGTGTATATCCACCTTTCGCAGCAATGCAGGCTGCTATTCTCCCATGGAGACGATCGTAGAGATGCTGGATGTAGTCCTGTGGAACGGCTTGCCATGCCATTTCCACCTGGCGCCTCAGTTGGACCAGCGTTCGTGCTGGACGTGCAGACCGCGTGAGACGACGCTTCATCCAGTCCCAAACATGCTCAATGGGGGACAGATCCGGAGATCTTGCTGGCCAGGGTAGTTGACTTACACCTTCTAGAGCACGTTGGGAGGCACGGGATACATGCGGACGTGCATTGTCCTGTTGGAACAGCAAGTTCCCTTGCCGGTCTAGGAATGGTAGAACGATGGGTTCGATGACGGTTTGGATGTACCGTGCACTATTCAGTGTCCCCTCGACGATCACCAGTGGTGTACGGCCAGTGTAGGAGATCGCTCCCCACACCATGATGCCGGGTGTTGGCCCTGTGTGCCTCGGTCGTATGCAGTCCTGATTGTGGCGCTCACCTGCACGGCGCCAAACACGCATACGACCATCATTGGCACCAAGGCAGAAGCGACTCTCATCGCTGAAGACGACACGTCTCCATTCGTCCCTCCATTCACGCCTGTCGCGACACCACTGGAGGTGGGGCGTGAGCGGAAGACGGCCTAACGGTATGCGGGACCGTAGCCCAGCTTCATGGAGACGGTCGCGAATGGTCCTCGCCGATACCCCAGGAGCAACAGTGTCCCTAATTTGCTGGGAAGTGGCGGTGCGGTCCCCTACGGCACTGCGTAGGATCCTACGGTCTTGGCGTGCATCCGTGCGTCGCTGCGGTCCGGTCCCAGGTCGACGGGCACGTGCACCTTCCGCCGACCACTGGCGACAACATCGATGTACTGTGGAGACCTCACGCCCCACGTGTTGAGCAATTCGGCGGTACGTCCACCCGGCCTCCCGCATGCCCACTATACGCCCTCGCTCAAAGTCCGTCAACTGCACATACGGTTCACGTCCACGCTGTCGCGGCATGCTACCAGTGTTAAAGACTGCGATGGAGCTCCGTATGCCACGGCAAACTGGCTGACACTGACGGCGGCGGTGCACAAATGCTGCGCAGCTAGCGCCATTCGACGGCCATCACAGCGGTTCCTGGTGTGTCCGCTGTGCCGTGCGTGTGATCATTGCTTGTACAGCCCTCTCGCAGTGTCCGGAGCAAGTATGGTGGGTCTGACATACCGGTGTCAATGTGTTCTTTTTTCCATTTCCAGGAGTGTATTTAGGTCAATCATCAGTAAGGACAGAGTGCGAACAGATCCGAGGTTGGTACAGGCTGTAAGGGATTTTTGGGAAACGAAAACAGTTTAGGAAGTGCAATCATTCTTCGTAATTTGCAATTTCTATCGAATGTTCATGAAGGGTTTTGCAGATTCAGCTCAGCCATTGATGTGATTGTTATGGACGGATGCGAAATTTGACTGGACAGAAGAGTGTTAGAAAGCGTTTGATAAAGAAGTGTTAACATGAAGTCTGGTTCTTGTTTCCAGAGTTTGGAAAGGAATTTATTCTAGCATGCGATGCATCGAATCAAGCATTAGGGTGTGTTCTTAGTCAGGAAATTGATGGGAAAGAACATCCTGCAGCCTATGTGTCTAGGCATTTGAATGCAGCAGAGAGGAATTACTCAACAACAGAGAGGAAGATGCTTAGCATAATCTACGTAATCACATATTTTAAGTGTTATTTATATGGGGAGAAGATTTCGGCTAGTGACAGATCATGCTGCGTTGAAGTGGTTGTTGGGGTTCAAGGATCCATCCACTAGACTCGCTAGGTGGGCTGTGAGGGTTAGTGAATTCGACTACAAGGTGGTGCACAAACCTGGGAAGAAGCACGATCATGCAGATGCACTGAGTAGAAAGGTGGCAAAAGTAGAAGTCATAGGTTGTGACCTAGCAGTATGCAAGAATTACAGGACGCTGACAACGATTGTAAATTGTATCGGACACAAGTACAATTTAATATGTACGACGGTCTTCTGTACAGGGAAACGAAGTTAGGGCCAAGGGTAGTAGTGCCAGCGAAACTGAGAGTTGAGATTTTAAAGGAAGCACATCGTCACCTGTTGTATGGTCATGGTGAGTGTAGAGCGACGAATAGGAGAGTGGCGGAGAGGTATTGGTGGAGAGGTAGGAAAGTGGATGTGGATCAGTCTGTAAAGAATTGTATACCATGTGCGCAGAGAGCAGACTTGAGTCGGAAACAAATACAGCTGCAACGATTGCCAGAAGCGACATGTCCATTTTCTTTGCTGGGAATTGATGTCTTAGGCCCTTTCAGTCGAACACCATCAGGGAACAGATTCGTTCTGACAATAATAGACCATTTTCGAGGTATGTGGCGATGGTGGCTATGCCAAAGCAACGGGCACCAATGGTCACACAAGCACTAGTAAATAACTGGATTTCGAAGTTTGATGTACCGAAGACAATGACTGACCAAGGGACCAACTTCATGTCAGATTTAATGAAGGAACTGTGTAAATTGTTGAACGTAAAGAAAGTTGAGGATGAACGCATTGCATCCGCAGGTGAATGGAAGGACAGAATGGGCACACAGAACAATTGGGAAGATGCTGAGTTTTTGTGTGGATTCTCATCACCATCAGTGGCACGAGTATTTGAAACATATTGTATGTGCATACAATGAAAAAGTCCATGCCAATACCAATTTATCTCCGTATGAGGTAGTGTACAGGCGAAAACTGCCGTCACTGTTTGATTTAGTGAAGCTACAGAAAGGAAGAACCGGTGAATCTGTATGTCAATTCACGAGAACAATTTGGGATTTTTGGAAACGGATACAAAAGGCGAATACGAAGGCTTTGGAAAGCAGGAAGATGCAGTGAAGCGGAAAGGAAGCTTACTGCAGTATAGAGTAGAACAATGGGTATTGCTATCCAGCCACTATACGCCAAAAGGGAAAACGAAGAAATTTGTCACGAGGTATCAAGGGCGATACCAAGTAGTTGAAACCACATCCCCCATTAATTTTAAGCTTCAGCTGCCACCTAGAACAAAGATAGTACACATTGGGCGATTGTAGCCATTTAAGGATTGTCCAGATGCGATTCCAGGCATGTCATAGGAAGGGAAGAGGAGGAAAGAGAGTGGAGAGAAGTGTTAAGCACAGAGAAACCAGGAAGATAGAGTACAGCATGATGTACCGTATGCTTTGCGATCCAGAAAGTAGTGGAGAATTTGTAGTTTTTTGTTTTCTTGTTTTGTATCATTGCGTTTGTGTAGATTAATTAGGCATTGTATTTTCATATGTTGTATGTGTTTTCGAATATTGTGAGCCTGCTAGGGACAGCAGTCTTCTGAAGGAGGAGGAAGGGTGATAGTGATCACTGCCCTCAGGGCACTGAAAAGGGGAGCGTTGAGCGAGTTGTTAGAACTTTTTAGCCAGAAGGAAAGAAATAGACTGTCCAAGGGACATCGTGGAGCCAAAATTGAGCTTGCAACGGGTCGGGATGCATTGGATCTTCTCCACCTACGAAAAATTAATAGTAGCAAGTTGTTTTGAGCAGGGAGTATTTGCAGAAGCGAAGAGGAATTTTAATCAGTGTAACTGCGTGTAACATAACAGGACCAGCCTTCCATCTGCCAGCGTCAATTTCAGGAGTCACGCAATTGAATATTACACAGTCACAGCTGTACTGACGATAAGCAACTGAAGAGTTTTTGCCAAGGCAGAATCTGACCTTGTTAAATCAAACTCTGGAGTCAGGCCTGTTGAGATCCGTAAACCAGTTTTTCAGAGCAAGAGGGGTGCATATCAGCTGAACAGATTGTGCAGCATGTCGCTCAGTATAGGGAAAGGCGACGACAAATAACGATCGTTTTGAGCACCTCTGTGCCAAGTGCCATCGCAGCCTTAACTTTGTTTTGTGTTGATTTCATTCTGATCTGGCGGAGAGCCAATTCCAAGAGGGAACCGACAGTAGCCCAAATCTCAGTGGATTGGATACCAAGGGCATAATCTGGGTAGGTAAGAAGTTGATAGAGCATTAAGTGGAGTGGTCATCCAGTAAGGAATTTTTACGTTTTGTCTCATGTCATGTGCGTAAGAGGACTAAACCATATCTAAGTTTTCTAATACTAGTAGTAAATATGTCACAAGTATGTGACGTCCCAAACAAGTTAGAGTAGTTAGAGGTGGAACCGGGGACTGGGTTTTCCAAAGGGGGGAATAATGTAGCGGCACCACTGTTTAACATGGAAAAAGGTTAGCTTCAGATGCGATATGTCAGAGAGCACACACTTACAGCCAGGCGCAGACCTGTTGACAGTAAGTTACGCTACCAGCTGTTGCAAAGTAGAATGGAGGCCACAGGGCCGTAGACCCACTGAAAAAAGTAAACGTAGCGGTTTGCAAGGCGCAAGTTACAGGCAGAAGGGGCCCACTGGCCCAACCCAGGTGTTATGAGTATATGGCTCGGAGCGACATGTTAGCAAAACGAAGGCGCACAGCCGTGTATAAATAGGCGCTGGTTCACTAGCAAGGCATTCGAGTGTGACAGCTCTACTGGGCATGTCACACCACCGGCTACACACAGCAGCAGATGGGGCGCCGGTGTTCGAGTCCACGGCAGATCTCTGGTTCGACCCTCTGAGGCCAACATGGGGTCCGCAGCCAGCCAGCGGTGGGTCATGCCACCTTGTTGGCTCCCAACACATGCCAGAGGCATCCCAAGGCGAGGGCCACAGATTTGGCTGTCGCATCGCAGGCGCTTGTTGTCACCATGATTCTAACCACGATGACAGAGAAGCAAGCAATGGACTGCCCTGCAGCTTCCCGCCAGTGGCACTTAGACAACAGGGATGGAAACTGTTGAGTTGATTGCCGGCGCAAAGTCGTCACAACTTCGTGGCTGTACAAGGCCGATACACAGTAGCGCACTGCATGGGTCGCTGAGGCAGCCAGTCCGCACCAAGCCGTTTCGCAGACAGTGAAGTTGTGTCCTCAGCATTGCAGGACCCAGTGACACAGACCAAGAGGAACGAGGGCACTGTAGCTGGAAACAATAAATCACATGGGAAACTCGGACGAGTTTTAATACGGCGCATCCTGACAGCCCATCGTCGTCCAACATACCCTCTACAACCCGAACACCGTTGTCTTCAGCACTATGATCTCCTCATGGAACAGAGTGAGCTGAGTTTCACGAGATCTCTGTTCGCGGAGTCCATGTTGATTTTTACAAGGGAGATTTTTGTTCTCCAAAACGTCATGATACTTCAGTATTAAACATGTTCTGTAATTCTACAACAGATGGATGTCAACGATGGTGGTGTTGTTGTGGTCTTCAGTCCAGAGACTGGTTTGATGCAACTCTACATGCTACTCTATCCCAGTACCTACTGCAACCTACATCCTTCTGAATCGGCTTAGTGTATTCATCTCTTGGTCTCTCTCTACGATTTTTACCCTCCACACTGCCCTCCATTACTAAATTGGTGATCCCTTGATGCCTCAGAACATGTCCTACCAAGCGATCCATTCTTCTAGTCAAGTTGTGCCACAAATTTCTCTTCTTCCCAATCCTATTCAATACCTCCTCATTAGTTATGTGATCTACCCATCTAATGTTCAGCATTCTTCTGTAGCACCACATTTCGAAAGCTTCTATTCTCTTGTCTAAACTATTTATCATCCACTATTCACTTCCACACATGGCTACACTCCATACAAATACTTTCAGAAACGACTTCCTGACACTTGAATCTATACTCGATGCTAACACTCATTTACTACTTTAAGTGTCTCATTTCCTAATCTAATTCCCTCAGCATCACCCGATTTCACTCGACTACATTCCATTATCTTCGTTCTGCTTTTGTTGATGTACGTCGTATATCCTCCTTTTAAGACACTGTCCATTCCGTTCAACTGCTCTTATATGTATATATACCTTGTGAGCTTTGTAGCTTAGTTGGTGACACATATATTGTTATAAAAACACATTGCACACCAAAACCTGATGTAGTCTGTATTATGGCGGGGTGGGTGAAACACCAGGACTTTGTTGTAAGCTTATAAAATTCCCATGAAAGTTTTTCAGGCTCAGTGGAAGCCAAGCTTCAGGATTATCCGACATAAGATTTGTATCATTTAAGACTCGAATCAAAGGACGATGCAACTTGGTACGCTGCCGCATATATACAGCTACATTTACGTGTATACTCTTCAAATCATACTTAAATGCCTGGTAGAGAGTTCGTCGAACCACCTTCACAATAATTCTCTATTATTCCAATCTCGAGCAGCGCGTGGAATAACATTTTCCTGTACCATTCCGTGCGAGCCCTGATTTCCCTTATTTTATAATGATGATCGTTTCTCCCTATGTCGGTCGGCGTAAACAAGATATTTTAGCATTTGGAACAGGAACTTGGTGATTGAAATTTCTTGAGAAGATACCACTGGAACGAAAAACGCCTTTGTTTTTATGATTTCCACCTCAAATCCTGTATCATGCCAGTGACACTCTTTCCCCTATTTCGCGATAATATAAAACATTCTGCCCTTCTTTGGACTTTCTCGATGTACTCCGTTAATCCTGTCTGTTAAGGATCCCACACCGCACAGCAGTGCTTCAAAAGAGGACGGACAAGAGTAGTGTAGGTAGTCTCTTTAGTAGATATGTTACATTTTCTAAGTGTCCATCCAATAAAACGCAGTCTTTGGTTTGCTTTCCCTACAACATTTTCTATGAATTTTTCCAGTTTAAGGTGTTCGTGACTGTAATTCCTAGGTATTTAGTTGTATTTACGGCCTTTAAATTTGACTGATTTATCGTGTAACCGAAGTTTAACGGATTCCTCTTAGCACTCATGTGGATGACCTCACACTTTTCGTTATTTAGGGTCAATTGCCAATTTTTGCACCATGCAGATATGTTTTCTAAATCATTTTGCAATTTGTTTTGATCTTCCGATGATTTTACTAGACGATAAACAACGGTATCATCTGCAAACAACCTGCTCAGACCGTCTCCTAAACAGTTTATGCAGATACAGGGCAGCAGAGGGCCTATAACATTACCTTGGGGAACGCCAGAAATCACTTTTTTTTTTCTGGATAACTTTCCGTCAACTTCTACGACCTGTGACCTCTCTAGCAGAAAATCATGAATCCCACATAACTGCGACGCAATTTCGTTTCAAGCCGCTTGTGTGGCACAGTGACAAAAGCCTTCTGGAAATCTAGAAATACGGAATCAATTTGAAATCTCTTATCAATATCACTCAACACTTCGTGTGTGTAAGGAGCTAGTTGTGTTTCACAATAACGATGTTTTCTAAATCCGTGTTAACTGGGTGTCAATAGACCGTTCTCTTCGAGGTAATTCATAATGTTCGAACACAATATATATTTCAAAATCCTGCTGCATATCGACGTTAATGATTGCATCAGCCTACTCTGAAAGAAACCTGATTGGTATTTGGTCTGGATCGGAAGGCTTGTCTTTATTAAGTAAATTAAGTTGCTTCACTACTCCGGGGATATCTATACTTCTAAGTTACTCACGTTGGCAGCTGTTTTTTATTCGAATTCTGGAATATTAAATTCGTCTTCTTTGGCGATGAAATTTCAGAAGGCTGTGTTTAGTAACTCTGCTTTGGCAGCACTGTCATCGATAGTATTTCCATTGCTATCGCGCAGAGGAAGTATTGATAGTGTCTTGACGCTAGCATACTTTACATACGACCAGAATCTCTTTGGATTTTCTGTCAGGTTTCGAGACCTAGTGTCATTGTGGAAACTATTATAAGCATCTCGCATTGACGTCCTCGCTAAATTTCGAGCTTCTGTAAAAGATCGCCAGTCTTGGAGCTTTTGCGTTCATGTAAATTTGGCATGCCTTTTTCGTTGTTTGTGCAATAGTGTTATGACCCGTTTTGTGTACCAAGGAGGATCAGCTCCGTCGTTGCTTAATTTATTTGGTATAAATCTCCCAATTGCTGTCGGTATTATTTCTCTGAATTAAAGTCACATCTGGTCTACACTTACGTTGTTAATTCGAAAGCAGTGGAGATTGTCTCTCAAGAAGGCGTCAAGTGAATTTTTATCTGCTTATTTGAATAGGCATGTTTATCGTTTATTTTTGGAGGATTTGGGGGAGCAATATTCAGTCCCGCTACGACAACCCTGTGTTCAATAATCCCTGTATTCGTCTTGATGCTCGTTGTTAGCTCAGGATTGTTTGTTGCTAAGAGATCAAGTGTGTTTTCACGACCGTTTAAAATTTGCGTGGGCTCATGAACTAACTGCACAATTTCGGATGATGTTTTATGTGTATCTCTGGATTTAAACATAGGTTTTTGCTAACATATCGACGGTAAATTAAAGTCACCACTAACTATAATTGTATGATGTGGGTACGTGTTTGAAAATATCATTGGACCCTCCAGAAATTGTACCATCTGAGTTGGGCGGTCAGTAAAGAGATGCAATTATTATTTTATTCCGGTTGCCAAGAATGACCTCTGCCTATACTAACTCACAGGAGCAATCTCCTTCAATTTCGTGACCGAATACGCTACCGCCAACTGTGTTCGGCCTATCCTTTCGAAACACGGTTAGGTTCTTCGCAAAAATTTCGGTTGAACTTATCTTCGGCTTTAGCCAGCCTATAGCCTATAGCGATTTGAGCGTCAGTGGTTTCTAATAGCGCTGGGAGCTCTGGTACTTTCCGAACACAGCTACGACAACTTACAACTGTTATACAGACGGTTCCCATACCTACTTTCTTCCTGTGTTCAGCCTGCATCGTTTAAGACTGAAACACTTTTTGTGTTTTCCTGAGACCTTATAACCTAAAAATACCGCTCAGTCCACGCCACACAGACCCTGCTACCCGTGTAGCCGCCTCCTGCGTGTCGTGGACTCCTGACATATTCAGGAGAACCCGAAACTCAACCACCCTATGGCACACATCAAGGAATCTGCAGCCTAAACGGTCGCAGAACCGTCTGGTCCTCTGAATCACACCCTCCACTCTGCTCTGTAGCAAAGGTTCGCAGTCGGCCTTGTCGACTACGTTGCAATTGGTGAGCTCTGATTTCATCTCGCAAGCAAGACTGGCAGCCTTTAAGACTTCTGTTAGCCGACCGAAACCAAAGAGAATCTCTTCTGATCCAAAGCGGTAGGCATCATTTGTACCGACATCAGCCACCATCTGCAGTTGGGTGCAGCTTGTACTCTTCATGGCATTTGGAAGGACCTGTTCCATGTCTGAAATGACTCCACCCAGCATGCACATGGTGTGCACATTGGCTTTCTTCCTCTCCTTGGCGCCGGCCGGTGTGGCCGAGCGGTTCTAGGCGCTACAGTCTTGAACCGCGCGACCGCTACGGTCGCAGGTTCGAATCCTGCGTCGGGCATGGATGTGTGTGATGTCCTTAGGTTAGTTAGGTTTAAGTAGTTCTAAGTTCTAGGGGACTGATAACCTCAGAAGTTAAGTCCCATAGTGCTCAGAGCCAGCCTCTCCTTGGCAGCCAAGTCCCTAAGAGGCCCCAAAAGGAGCCTAACATTGGAGCTCCAAACTACCAATAGTCCTACCCTCTGTGACTGCCCGGATCTTGCAGGCTGAGAGGTTTCCTCTGAAACATGATGGGCCACTGCATCTGGCTGAGCGACAGTGTCAGCCACAAGATGGTACCTGAAACCTGCTTTTCAGACTAACTGGGGCGGCCTTAAGTGCGGCCACCCAGGCGACTTCCCACTCGACCACAGGTGAAGGATCAACCTTAGTGCGAGCAGTAACTGGGCTGGCCACAAGAGTGGACCGATCGGAGAACTCAGACATGCTAGATGTCTGTTGGATCCCCACGGCCAGCCCACAACAGTGCATAGGTACATGTTTTTCCGTGAAGGTAATATGTCAAGGTGTAGGGCCACCTTCACTGTGGGGCACAGGGGCGAGGATGCATTCAGATTCGGCATACACTACAAATGGGCAACGCTCCTGATGATGAGCATTCTTAAACTTTATGAATTTCTTTTCCTCAGTAGGCATAATAACATGTACCAGGCCCTTGGAAGTGCAGTCTAGTAGATGCTTTGCCCATAACATGTCTCAGAAGAAGGTATTCGGATACCTTTAGCAACTTGTGTTTACTCAGAAAGGAGGGAAGGAGTTGGGAAATGTCCCATATCGAGTAGTAATAATAATTGCCTTTCTTCTTATTTTCCTCATCTGAGAATAGCTGCATGTCTACTTGCATGTTAAGTTCACCAGCAAAGTTTCAGAAATGAAGGGGTCCGACGGTTATACAGGGTGGTCCATTGATCGTGACCGGGCCAAATATCTCACGAAATAAGTGTCAAACGAAAAAAACTAAAAAAACTACAAAGAACGAAACTTGTCTAGCTTGAAGGGGAAAACCAGATGGCGCTATGGTTGGCCCGCTATATGGCGCTGCCAAAGGTCAAACGGATATCAGCTGCGTTTTTTAAATTGGAACCCCCATTTTTTATTACATATTCGTGTAGTACGTAAAGAAATATGGATGTTTTAGTTGGACCGATTTTTTCGCTTTGTGATAGATGGCGCTGTAATAGTCACAAACATATGGCTCACAATTCTAGACGATCAGTTGGTAACAGGTAGGTTTTTTAAATTAAAATACAGAACGTAGGAACGTTTGAACATTTTATTTCAGTTGTTCCAATGTGATACATGTACCTTTGTGAACTTATCATTTCTGAGAACGCATGCTGTTACAGTTTGTTTACCTGTAAATACCAAATTAATGCAATAAATGCTCAAAATGATCTCCATCAACCTCAATGCATTTGGCAATACTTGTAACGACATTCCTCTCAACAGCGAGTAGTTTGCCTTCCGTAATGTTCGCACAGGCATTGACAATGCACTGACGCATGTTGTCAGGCGTTGTCGATGGATCACGACAGCAAATATCCTTCAACTTTCCCCACAGAAAGAAATCCGGGGACGCCAGATCAGATCCGGTGAACGTGCGGGCTATGGTATGGTGCTTCGACGACCAATCCACCTGTCATGAAATATGCTATTCAATACCACTTCAACCGCACGCGAGCTATGTGCCTGACATCCATCATGTTGGAAGTACATCGCCATTCTGTCATGCAGTGAAACATGTAGTAACATCGGTAGAACATTACGTAGGAAATCAACATACATTGCACCATTTAGATTGCCATCGATAAAATGGGAGCCAATTATTCTTCCTCCCATAATGCCGCACCATAGATTAACCCGCCAAGGTCGCTGATGTTCCACTTGTCGCAGCCATCGTGGATTTTCCGTTGCCCAATAGTGCAAATTATGCCGATTTACGTTGCAACAGTTCGACACACAGTACAGTGCTGCGTTTAATGGCGAGATACTGCAGACCATTAACAACCTTGAGGGGCTCTGTTTCTGGAACCAAAAAGTATGCTTCCGGAACCCTACAGGGTCACGGTACCCTCCTGCTGGTTTCTTGATCCTATTGTATGAGATTCGCTCCTCAAGGGTATCCGCAACCACCAAGTGTTGTAATTGAGGTATGGAGTTACTAATCTGATGTCCTTCACCAAAAGGCTGGGCGAGGGAATTGCCGCTAGCCACAGGATTACTACGGTTACTATAACTACAACTAGTTGATGATACTGCTGTTGCTGGCTGCGGCAATGATGACAGCTGCACAGAGGAGGAGGGAGGTGCATGTAGCTTGTGGTTCAGGCGAGAATATGAGGGAGGAGAAGGTGCGTTGTCCCAGTACGAGCTGCATGGCTGTGGCTGCAGAGGTGGTTGTTGTCACAACCCTGAGCCAGTTGTCGAAGGGAGGGTACCCCATCGACATCAAAGAGGAGTTGGTATGAGGTCAGCGGCAGTGGGGGCAGCTGCAGCTTCCCACATAGTGATGGTAGGTGTCTAACATGGCTGTGCATGCTGCACAGGATCATGTCTTCTTGGTGGTTTCTTCACCGCCCCCTGTACCCATGCCACAGTGTATTGTGGTGAGAGACCTGCCAGGAGCAGAGGAATAACAAAACAAAGTTACAACGTTCTAGACACTGATTGCTGCTGTTGCTGCAAGGAATGAACACTGATAATAAGCAAGCAACGCGAGCATGTATAAAAATTACCCACAATTCTCAGGCTCCACGACGTTTTGCTCAGGCTATTGGTAATCACATCCGGCATCTCTTCACGCTGACACAGATCTGCCTCCATTTCGTCCTACCATCTGGCGTGTCATGAACCACCACTGAGCCACTGGCTGAGGTAGCCAAAATCATCTATGACAGCAACATATTGATTTAATAAAAGAAGGACACACACAACTGAAGTAAGAAAAAAATTAGAATACATACTTGCATGATAGCTGTTATGGGGAAAATATCACAGCCTCTATCCCTCCCTGCTCCTCTTCCTCGAAATAATCTACAACAACAAAGAATATGTCTCAGACAAAAAATATTATGCATAAACAAAGCACTATAATGAAATTTTAGAAAGAAATTTTTTTTAATGGAAAGAATGTGTCAGCAACGTATTATGTATACACATAATACTATGAAGAAGAAAATGTAATTTACGAATTTACGAAGCTGCTGCTGCCTCTCAGCCTCCAGCTGATTCAATATTTCATGGATATATGCTGAAACAATAAGAAGAAGATATATATTCAACGGTATGAAATTTTAGTGAAAGGGCTCTGAGAAAAAAGTTGAAGTTATTGAGAATTCTCCCCGCCTAGGGTGTTTGTCTCTGGCACTGTTGCTGTCAGTGGCTGAACATTTCATCTTGTAATGCAAACAAGTAGCACATAAGCAAACATACAAAGAATGGGAATGCTGATAAACCCACAGACAACGTTATGCAGCTGCTGATAATTGCACAGTGAGGACGAAAGTAGAGGGCGGAAGTTTAATGTCGATTCACTGACTCAGCATTAGCCAATAGGTACACAGTATTCTAGAAAACGATGGAAATCTCTGTCTGTGCGTTTGGACATGCTAGTCATGCAGGTGTTCAAACAAAGAGGAAGTAGTCACATGAGAGGGAGGGAGAGAGAGAGAGAGAGAGAGAGAGAGAGAGAGAGAGAGAGAGAGAGATGGGGGGAGACCGAAATAGTAAGCAAATCTGGAATTTCCTGATCAAAGCAGTGCCTGGGGTGTATAAGAACACAAATGGCTGTCCCTCAGGCAGTTAGGCACACAAAGAACCGGACAGGTATCAGTGCATCTAACTCCCATCGAAAGACTGTGCGGCTCCCATTAGCATTTTCTCTGCAGCAGGCTGTGTGGGGCCTGACACTAGTTTCTCTCAGTTGCATGGAGGACGGGAGCACTGTGCATGTGCAGCCTGGCGGTAGTTCAGCTGGCTGACACGTGGCAACTCTAGTGGTATGCATTGGTGTGAACAATCTCGCGACATACCAGTAGCCCACAGGCTTTCACAATAAAGGGAGCTTTCAGCACTTTCGCAGCATGTAGGGCCTGTTACGATATTTCTACACACAACCGGTATTTAGTATCCTTTTGAACACTGTCTAGTTTCCTGATATGCAAGCGGTATTTAGTATCGTGATCTGTAATTAGAACATTGGGCGGTTTCTGACCTTCGCAGCACACACATGCATGTGTCTGGTGCTCCACCCAGTGCCCAGTGGCACCTGGTCAGCAGACACATGCACAGACAACCCAAAATGGTGGCTAATATATCACACTTCATTCCACTCCTTGGTGCAGATGTGAGTTGTACACAAGTGGGGGCAGGGTGTGGGGAGGAGCCTTAACTCCAACAAACTGATTAAACAGAGAATATGCAAATTGAACTGAACAATATACTATTATATCAACTGACATAGATTTCAATTTTGTGTCATGAGATCCTCCCTCTCCAGCAGCTCAGCATGCACTGGTCTTTTTCCCGCCAGTTTTGAGATGGGGGAGGGGGAGGGCTGAAGAGGGGGAGGGGGGAAGAGGGGGAGGTGAGGGTATGTCTTGGGGTATTTCTCAGAAAGGGAAAAAGTGTCTCAGAACTGAACTGGGAGGGGTGACAAAAAGTGTCCCTTTTCCCAGAGGTGTGGTGGAGGAAGAGGGGGAGAGGGATGGGGGGGGGGGTTTTCTCAGAAGGTTTTATTATCCCTAGGGGGCCATAAATCAACCCCACGGGGTCATAAACCACTTTGCAGAAAAACAGATTAAGGGGAGTTGTGGTTTAATTGATCAATTTAATTAATCTACATATCAGTTTGGTATCAAAAGTGGGCCAAAACCTCTTTGCACCACTACTCATTGCCTGAGAAGTTACCTGCAAGTACAGATGTGGTTAGGACAGCAGATGGTCTGCTCCTCTGGGGATGGCAGGCTTCAAAGCTTGATCTTGACCCAATTACTGCCTCCAAGGAACTGGGTCAATAGTCTATTCTCTCCACAATTGTCTGAAAATGCAACAAGGGGTGTGCAGTTGGTTGTAGGTGTCGGAAGGCTAGGATTACATGCTGATTGATTTGTGCCAACTTCAAGGGGAACTCCTGCACTAACTCCCTCCAACCACATGAAATTGATGAAGTACATGTTGATGAAGATCTGGACTGCATATATGAGATGGCGAAAATTACAGACTTTAGGAGCCGAGTGGTGCGGCGACGGACTCTGAATCAGAAACAACAGACTTTGATAAGCTGAGTGGCGCAATGACATTCAGACATCGACTCAAAGGTACTTTGTGTACCTACCTATTTTTCCTCATTTTCACCTTCATACTTTGACTATAATTTTGTTATTATCAATTATAATCAGCACTAACTGATTTCAGGAAATGTGTTTCTTATCCTGCCTCCATTTCATATCAGTTAAATGGATTTCATCACTTTCTATGTGAAATCATTTTTTTAAATATTACCGTTTTATATATCCTACAGTTTTAAATTTTATTGTATTACTATATTTACTAAATTCCTGGCTAGTACAATGGAGTTCTGTAGTGTTATATTTAATGTAGTGCAAGTAACACTTGCTGAAGAACTGCAGTTTAAACAGTCTTCATTGATGATGAGCAATAGTCCAACTTTATGCGGAGCTGTACGGAAATGGGTGGACCAAGAAATTCACTTTTGGTCTCATCAAACGCAGAATTTACGCCCATATAACGTTGGTATTGACCATTTTATTGACAGATGGGTTAGTTTAGATGATTTACCGAAAAATCAGAAGTTAAAACGAAAAATTTTCGTAAATATGTAAAATTTGTCCAACTTTGATGAACACTAGTATGGGAACGGGTGGTCCAAACAGTATGCGCTTGATCTCATTCAATGCAGAATTTAATTCCCTACAACTTTTAATAGGACCATGTTTTCAATACTGTGAGTCCTTTACGAGATATAACCATGAAACCGCAAAAATAGCCCTTTTGGGGATGGGTACATTCTTAGCTCCCATATCTTAAGCATAACTCTGCCCCACGAGGTGGTTGATTGGGAGGGGGGAGGGAGAGGGAGGGGAGGGACGGGAACGTAGGGTAGTGATACTGGACCACAAATGAAGCCGTTACAACAGTAAAACCTTTTGTAACTCTGATTTGAATTTTAAGCCTACTGGCCTATAAACGCCTCTATGTGCGCCATAATTAGTCTAACCCAGAGTTTTGCAAATTGTGCTCTGCAGAACACAGGTGTTTCGAAGGAAGTGAATAAGAATTCCGTGAAAAACAATAACATTATTTTTTTTCAACATTTTGAAGATACTATTTTTCAAAATTTTATTACAATTTTTATGTCATTAGTTTAGTAGTTAAAATTCAACTAAAGACTGAGTAAACGAAGTTTCTCTTTTTAAAAATTTGTTTAACCTTCAAAATAAACAAGGCATTCCATCAACATTCCAGGATTCTTGAAGTGTTCCGTCATTACAGTCCCTTCGGGAGCGATATGTCGCAGCGGGCCGACAGCTTGGTCACAGTCCGTCTGCTCTCCGTCAGTTTCTGGCGGGACCAAGGAAATTATGTAAGAATTTATTCTATCAGGAAGGTTAGAATTTGTTCTAATCTGCTTGCGCAGGGTGGTTGCTACAACGCCTCTGTATTTGGAAACGAGTGCTGCATGGCGCCTTTTCTTCTGTAAAAGACGCCGAATGCAGGTGAATGAGATATACATGTTTCGAAAAGAATGTATGAATGTATGGGTTTCACGAATGTATGAGTTGAAGAAAGAAATGTTGTTACATACTCGATATGATTCGTCGTGACATTGATAAGTAAGATTACAAATACTCCTAACAACTAGAAATTAATTCAGCACAACAGACATTAGTCACTCAACCGTCAATGACTGGCGATTCACCATATATGTGAAAGACAAACAAATTCTACAATAAGACACTCCGAACACCTAATGCACTGAAAAGAGGAAACGCATACACCACATTCGCAAATCGCGTCGAGATAGCGCCTCGGTAGCTGCCGAGTCAGGGTGGCTGAATGCTGACCAAAGGGACGGAGTGTTGTGTTGCCACTACCATCATTTCATCGTCAACGACGCACAAATCGTGTAAATGGAATCACATAAGAAGATTTACGCCTAGCGGCGAGCCACTACCCAAGTGAGATAGAACCAACTCATATAAAAAGATTACCACTTTGTAGGTAGTTAATGCCCACCTACCACAACCTAAAAGGATCCACTACAACAACGTAAACAGTAAGATACTCCACTCTTCTCGTGTGAATAAATTATTTAATGAGTTTATAATTTACGATTAAAATTTCCGATAAAGATTTTGCCTACTTGTGGTTTTCAGTAAAGCTGCGATTTCGTTCCATAGATTACGAACTACATCCTCAGGATGCCACAAATTCCTTCGTTCATGGACTAAACTTACCAGTTTCTCACAGTCCATATTTCGTCTGTGAGAACGTCGGCCAATTCGACCGAAGAAAACAAACTGATTTGAATTTCGCCTATTTTATTCCGAAGTCTGTACGTTCGGGCGGTGAGATTGGCTGCATTGTGACCAGGTGTACTGATTTGGAAAGATCGGCCCTTTTTGGTCGATGTCACTCTGCAATGGAATTCACCAATGTTGGTGCCACTGTGACCGCGGCCTTAGAGTTGTGCGACTGAGATTACTCTGCAGAGCGTGTTGCCTAACTTTGCTCCCTGACGAGCCGTAAACCTGCGGGGCTGGCAGCGGCTATCGCCCGTCGTCTGGGACCTAACTGTATAATTAACTTCGCAAGCGCCACCGCACGAGACCCTCTCAGTAGCGATGATGTTGTCTAATGCCCAACGGAACTTCGAGGTTCCCGCCCGATGCAGATTGCATCAGAAGCGCTATGGTGTGCACATGATTCTTAGCAAGCAACGGCTTGTCAACCAGCGTAATTGCTGTTATATCCATTAGATGATAGCTGTTTCATGATCTTATCCAACACTTTTCAATGACACTTTTTTTGACTGGTTCGTACCTGATAAAGTACACTGAGGCACAAAACATTATGGCGATATGCCTAACAGCGTGTTGGTCCACGTTTGGGATGCAATACAACAGTGATTGTGCAAGCAATCGATTCTACAAGCAGTTCGTAGGACTTTGGAAGAAAGTGGCAATAGCTTTCTATGCGCAGACCACACAGTTTCCGTAAATAAACAGTCGGAGGTTTGTGGGCGCGGAACTGGCGCCCATTTGCGTCCCCCATGTGTTCCAACGAGTTCAGATAAAAAAATCTGTGTCGGTTCACTATTCTTCTGGAAAATGCTGTCGCCGTCTGCGAAGACACCAAGCATGAAGGGACGCAGGTGCTCTTCAAAAAATGTTTATCTATTCCACAGCTATCATGATGATGTTTTGCCTAGTACCACAGATCGAATGGAAGCGCAGATGAATGTTCTCCACAGAATAATAAGCCCCCACGTGGCACGCTACATATTTCCGGCTGAGGTTCTCCTGGATGACGGCGTATCCGGACAATTTCAATGATGTGGTGTCACAGGGAACGTGTATCATCCGAGCAGGCGATACATTTCCGTTGATCCAACGGTCCAGTCTCGATGAACCCGTGTCCACAGAAATTATAATTGAGGATTTTGTTGGGCTAGCATGGGAACATGTAGAGGTCCTTGTTGCGGAGCCTCGTGGTCAAAGCTTCGTGTTCAACAATGTGCGCTGAAACACTTGTGCCTCCACCAGCATTGCAGTCTCTCGTCAGATCTATCACAGATCGCCGTCTATCCTTGTTTCCTGACCGGGCAAGCCTCAGACATCCACGTTCTCTGATGAAACGTGTACATCCAATGTCTTGTCACCTAATCATGGAATCCGTCCTTCAAGCACTTTACACATACAATATGTTGACGATAGAAGACTGCGAACGCTCGACCAGTTTCGCCGTTTCCGCGGTACTCGTTCCCAGGATCCGTTCCACAATAATCGGTCCTTTGGCAAGGTCTCTTGCGTCAGGGGATATTTCCGTTTCCGGTACATATCGTCTCTAGAAAGATTCCCCACTCGTCTCTGCTCTGCTTATATACTTTTTTTTTATCATGTGACGCGTCCGCACTGCAGTAGGCAGTGGTCATACATAAACTTTTGGGACCATCAGTGCATTTATTTTGGGAATAGTCAGTCCGTAACTGAACTGTTTGTATTACACACTGAAGGAAAAAATCGCAACACCAAAAAATAATCAATGTAGAGTAATGAAATTTCGGGAATACATTCGTCTAGGTAACGTATTTTAGTAACACTGAAAGATCAAAGGTCAATGTAAGCGCGAGATAAGCCGTTGCAGATGTGACATGCTGGTACATTTTAACCGGTGTAATCGCCAGAATGTTGAATGCAAGACTGTGTTGTTCAGGTGCCGGATGTCAGTTTGTGGGATGGAGTTTCAAGCGTGTTGCGTTTGGTTGGACAATACCGGGTCGATTATCGTCCGATGATGTCCCATATGTGCTCCAGTGGACATGGATCTGATGATCGAGCGGGCCAACGCAATATCTCGACACTTCGTAGAGCTTGCTGCGTTACAACAGCGGTATGTGGGTGAGCGTTATCCTGTTGGAAAGCACCACCTGGAATGCTATTTATGAATGGCAGCACAACAAATGGTTCAAATGGCTCTGAGCACTATGGGACTTAACATCTGAGGTCATCAGTCCCCTAGAACTTAGAACTACTTAAACCTAACTAACCTAAGGACATCACACATATCCATGCCCGAGGCAGGATTCGAACCGGCGACCGTAGCAGTCACGCTGTTCCGGACTGATGTGCCTAGAACCGCACGGCCACCGCGGCCGGCGGCAGCACAACAGGTCGAATCATCAAATATACGTACAGATTTACAGTCAGCGTGGGTAGAGCAACCGCGAGATTTCTTCTGCTGTCATATGAAATCGCACCCCAGATCGTAACTCCAGGTGTAGGTGCAGTCTGTCTAGCATACAGACATGTTGGTTGCAGAACCTCACCTGGCCTTCTTCTAATCAACACACGACCATCACTGGCACACCATGGAATCTTAGAACGCTGACCTATTCCTGACAGACTTGAGCAGAACAGTATTGGTAAGCGGTCTATCCGGTAGGATCCCTAATGGGCTCTTTTTTTATTTATGGAGAGACCTAGACCTTTCTTGTGTGGTTTCAGGTATAGTCCTTTTCCGATGGCTACTGCTTTCATCATATGGTTATGTCTTTTTGTAGCCTCTAGCTGCTCTAGGGAGTTCTGTGCGTTCTTGGTGGTGGTTAGTGTTTAACTTCCCGTCGACAACGAGGTCATTAGAGACGGAGCGCAAGCTCGGGTTAGGGAAGGATTGGGAAGGAAATCGGCCGTGCCCTTTCAAAGGAATCATCCCGGCATTTGCCTGAAACGATTTAGGGAAATCACGGAAAACCTAAATCAGGATGGCTGGAGACGGGATTGAACCGTCGTCCTCCCGAATGCGAGTCCAGTGTGCTAACCACTGCGCCACCTCGCTCGGTCTGTGCGTTCTTGACCGTTCCACCAACAACCACAGCACACCAGCCATTGAACCCATGGCTGAGAGACCTGCGAGGGCAGGGATGAGGAAGGAGATGATTCCGCCTGATGTCTTGCATATTTGCAGAAACCAAGATGCTTTAACTAGTGCTTTATGCTTCAGGGCGCTTTCAGCTGCATATATCACTATCAAGATTGAGCTTTTTAAGCGCTCTTGCCCTGACTTCTTTTTCTTCTTCATCTTTGTCTTCTTCTCCTTATTCTTCAGTGAACGACGTGCGACGTTCATAACTTGCTTGAAATTCACACCCAAACCCAAATTAGTTTTACCACACATGATTTTATCAACTACAAATGCTGCAATGTGCTGTCCTATAACCGATATCCCCTCTCGAACGTATTGCCTTGGCTTTACCAGCTGAAATTCGATCTGCAGCCTGACGTCCTGGGATATCTTTACGTTTTGCATATGCAATGCCGTGTTCCAAACACGCCTCGACAAGCAGGTTAATCAGCTTATCCCCACGAGCCAAAGATTTTGAAGCTTTGTACCAGGTCTGCAGTAATTATACATCGCAATGTGCAATTCGACAGAAAGTTTGTCGAGTATACCACCACTTCCCATAATGCGTCCCTATCACACATGTTATGCTACTGTGCTGGTTGTGCATCCCATTATACAGCAGATCGTCAGCATGAGTCCAGCTGCTTTGTGTTGCAGGAAAAGCAAGCCATTTAACTAGTGCACTATTCTTTCATCGTCTTATGACATCCTCTATGAGAAACGCTTATTGTTCTGAGCCCTACCGCAGTTTCTCATTGTAAAAGCATCCTGAAATTTCAGTGCCACTGCTATCCTTTAAGATGTTCTCTGCACTTTAAAACTATGAACATCTTGCTCAACCAGTTTGGGAGGTTTGACTTCTCAAAAGCTGTCTTGTGTTTTGAGATACGTACCAAATCACCCACATTAAATTTCCGTTTACATGGCTCGAGCATTTTAATATGATAGTATACTGTATCCATGAGTCCATTATCATGAACATCGATTGGTCTCCTTTCTATTGTGCTATGTTTGGTTCTATTACAGTGTGCAGTTACTTCTGGATGGATATCTGTCCATTTATATGATTCGCGAAGATTAAAATGCATTCACATTTGACCTTTTATTGTTCTGTTCAGACGTTCCACGGTACTCACCTTCAGGTAGATGAATGTTGAGTACCTAATGTAAACCTCTCCACGGTGATCAATTTGGAGGTTGCCTGGCATTGATTCTTCCCCGTCTGCAATAAACAGTCAAACACTTCCACAAAAGTTCTCCCCATTCTTGTTTTAACAGGTAGTTCCCAGGAAAATTTGGAGTATGAATCAATAACCATTAAAATATATCTGAATCCATTATTCTCGTGTGAATATTCCCTCATATCTTTAAGATCAGCCTGCCATAAGTTACCCAAATCTTTAATCATAACATGCCTATGAGGTATATTTTGCCTGCTGGTTTGTGCACTTCTCGAACTACCATCTCCACACTCATTCGATTATGCCTCTCTTTCTAATGGAGCGGAGGTTACAAGCTATCCTTCACTTTGCCTCTCTTCAGTGTTCCTTTTCCACTTTTAAGGCTGCTGAATTCTCTTCCTAAGCTATCCTTCACTTTGCCTCTCTTCAGTGTTCCTTTTCCACTTTTAAGGCTGCTGAATTCTCATCCTGGCTTTTCCTTCTGTGGCTTGTGCAAAGTTTTGTTCCATTTCATTCACTTAACTGTTAATTATTAGCAGTGACACAGTAAAAACACTTCAAAACCTGAAGTACAGTATAGCACATTTATTATCTGACACTGGCAGTTGCCGTGTCTGATTTTGGTCATGTGATTGTGTATGATCTTATTGGTTCAAGTTTCTTTATTCAGCAAATGTCACAATTTGATACCAAGCTGTTGTGTAGGTGTCAACTTTTGAAGTGAACAGTGAACTTTAACATGTAATTTACCATACTTAAGTCCATTTCTTAAACAAATGGACTTCACTAATGAACAGAGTGGAAAATTTTCTGTCAGAACCCACTCATAATTAAATTTCGACTGGGAGGATAGATATCTGGGTTTGATGTTAAGCTACTCATTTGTGCTTACTGGTTTATGGATACACATTTTATGATGGCATCTCTGTTGTGTAGATTCTAGGTATTCATTTAAACTTTTAATTTGTTTCTGAAAACAGATGTCTTTTCAATTCTTGTTATTCTGGGAGGAAATATATAATACAAAATGTGCCCAGCAGTTATAGGATGTTTCTCAGATAACTTGAGCGACTTCCTGCATAGGTGATAAACATCCCTATTTCTCACTTTGTAACTGTGTATGTCTCCATTCAACTGGATAGTGTTAGTTGCTTTCATATGCATATTTCTTTCAAATATATATAGTGAAGGGACTGCCATGGTATTAAGTTCCCTGAATTTATTTCTGCAGGATTGTCTTGGGGTCAGTGTCATCTTGTATTTTAATAACTGTTTAAATTTTGTGTCGATTCGTTTGCGCTCTCTGTAGATTAGTTCAGACCTTCTTTGCACAACAGTTTTTAGCATGGATAGGGACTGCAACTGCTGTGTTTGGATGCAGGCTGAGTTGGCATCCCTTCGCTCCCAGCTTCAGGCAGTGTTGGCTTCAGTCACACAGCTTGAGGCTGTTGCCAATGGGCATCATTGTGGGGTTCCGGATGGGGGTTTGTCGGGGACGGCCAGCTCGTCCCACGCACCCCCCAATCGGACTACGACTGTGGTTGCCCGGGATACTGCCCACATTGAGGCTGATCCCTCACCTGTGGTAGAGTGGGAGGTCGTCTCAAGGTGTGGCAGGGGGTGAAAGACATTCCGGAGGGCTGAACAGAAGGCCTCTCCAGTTTGTCTGACAAACCGGTTTCAGGCTCTGTCTCAGGCTGATACTGATCTTCGGCCTGACATGGCTGCTTGTCCTGTTCCAGAGGTTGCCCCTCAGTCTGCAAGATCCGGGCGGTCGCAGAGGGTGGGCTTACTGGTAGTTGGGAGCTCCAACGTCAGGCACGTAATGGGGCCCCTTAGGGATATGGCAGCAAGAGAGGGGAAGAAGACCAATATGCACTCCGTGTGCATACCGGGGGGAGTCATTCAGTCATTCCAGATGTGGAAAGGGTTCTTCCGGATACCATGAAGGGTACAGGGTGCACCCATCTGCAGGTGGTCGCTCATGTCGGCACCAATGATGTGTGTCGCTATGGATTGGAGGAAATCCTCTCTGGCTTCCGGCGGCTATCTGATTTGGTGAAGACTGCCAGTCTCACTAGCGGGATGAAAGCAGAGCTCACCATCTGCAGCATTGTCGACAGGACTGACTGCGGACCTTTGGTACAGAGCCGAGTGGAGGGTCTGAATCAGAAATTGAGACGGTTCTGTGACGGTGTGGGCTGCAGATTCCTCGACTTGCGCCATAGGGTGGTGTGGTTTCGGGTTCCGCTGGATAGGTCAGGAGTCCACTACACGCAACAAGCGGCTACACGGGTAGCAGGGGTTGTGTGGCATGGGCTGGGCGGTTTTTTAGGTTAGATGGCCTTGGGCAAGTACAGAAAGGGCAACAGCCTCAACGGGTGTGGGGCAAAGTCAGGACATGCAGGAACCAAGCAGCAATCGGTATTGTAATTGTAAACTGTTGAAGCTGCGTTGGTAAAGTACCGGAACTTCAAGCGCTGATAGAAAGCACCGAAGCTGAAATCGTTATAGGTACAGAAAGCTGGCTGAAGCCAGAGATAAATTCTGCCGAAATTTTTACAAAGGTACAGATGGTGTTTAGAAAGAATAGATTGCATGCAACCGGTGGTGGAGTGTTCGTCACTGTTAGTAGTAGTTTATCCTGTAGTGAAGTAGAAGTGGATAGTTCCTGTGAATTATTATGGGTGGAGGTTACACTCAACAACCGAGCTAGGTTAATAATTGGCTCCTTTTACCGACCCCCGACACTGCAGCATTAGTGGCAGAACAACTGAGAGAAAATTTGGAATACATTTCACATAAATTTTCTCAGCATGTTATAGTCTTAGGTGGAGATTTCAATTTACCAGATATAGACTGGGACACTCAGATGTTTAGGACGGGTGGTAGGGACAGAGCATCGAGTGACATTATACTGAGTGCACTATCCGAAAATTACCTCGAGCAATTAAACAGAGAACCGACTCGTGGAGATAACATCTTGGACCTACTGATAACAAACAGACCCGAACTTTTCGACTCTGTATGTGCAGAACAGGGAATCAGTGATCATAAGGCCATTGCAGCATCCCTGAATATGGAAGTTAATAGGAATATAAAAAAAGGGAGGAAGGTTTATCTGTTTAGCAAGAGTAATAGAAGGCAGATTTCAGACTACCTAACAGATCAAAGCGAAAATTTCTGCTCCGACACTGACAATGTTGAGTGTTTATGGAAAAAGTTCATGGCAATCGTAAAATGCATTTTAGACAGGTACGTGCCAAGTAAAACTGTGAGGGACGGGAAAAACCCACCATGGTACAACAACAAAGTTAGGAAACTACTGCGAAAGCAAAGAGAGCTTCACTCCAAGTTTTAACGCAGCCAAAACCTCTCAGACAAACAGAAGCTAAACGATGTCAAAGTTAGCGTAAGGAGGGCTATGCATGAAGCGTTCAGTGAATTCGAAAGTAAAATTCTATGTACCGATTGACAGAAAATCCTAGGAAGTTCTGGTCTTACGTTAAATCAGTAAGTGGCTCGAAACAGCATATCCAGACACTCCGGGATGATGAAGGCATTGAAACAGAGGATGACACGCGTAAAGCTGAAATACTAAACACCTTTTTCCAAAGCTGTTTCACAGAGGAAGACTGCACTGCAGTTCCTTCTCTAAATCCTCGCACAAACGAAAAAATGGCTGACATCGAAATAAGTGTCCAAGGAATAGAAAAGCAACTGGAATCACTCAACAGAGGAAAGTCCACTGGACCTGACGGGATACCAATTCGATTCTACACAGAGTACGCGAAAGAACTTGCCCCCCTTCTAACAGCCATGTACCGCAAATCTCTTGAGGAACGGAAGGTTCCAAATGATTGGAAAAGAGCACAGGTAGTCCCAGTCTTCAAGAAGTGTCGTCGAGCAGATGCGCAAAACTATAGACCATCTCTGACATCGATCTGTTGTAGAATTTTAGAGCATGTTTTTTGCTCGAGTATCATGTCATTTTTGGAAACCCAGAATCTACTATGTAGGAATCAACATGGATTCCGGAAACGGCGATCGTGTGAGACCCAACTCACTTTATTTGTTCATGAGACACAGAAAATATTAGATACAGGCTCCCAGGTAGATGCTATTTTTCTAGACTTCCGGAAGGCATTTGATACAGTTCCGCACTGTCGCCTGATAAACAAAATAAGAGCCTACGGAATATCAGACCAACTGTGTGGCTGGATTGAAGAGTTTTTAGCAAACAGACCACAGCATGTTGTTATCAATGGAGAGACGTCTACAGACGTTAGAGTAACTTCTGGCGTGCCACAGAGGAGTGTTATGGGACCATTGCTTTTCACAATATATATAAATGACCTAGTAGATAGTGTCGGAAGTTCCATGCGGCTTTTCGCGGATGATGCTGTAGTATACAGAGAAGTTGCAGCATTAGAAAATTGTAGCGAAATGCAGGAAGATCTGCAGCGGATAGGCACTTGGTGCAGGGAGTGGCAACTGACCCTTAACACAGGCAAATGTAATGTATTGCGAATACATAGAAAGAAGGATCCTTTATTGTATGATTATATGATAGCAGAACAAACACTGGTAGCAGTTACTTGTGTAAAATATCTGGGAGTATGCGTGCGGAACGATTTGAAGTGGAATGATCATATAAAATTAATTGTTGGTGAGACGGGTACCAGGTTGAGATTCATTGGGAGAGTCCTTAGAAAATGTAGTCCATCAACAAAGGAGGTGGCTTACGCAACACTCGTTCGACCTATACTTGAGTATTGATCATCAGTGTGGGATCCGTACCAGATCGGGTTGACGGAGGAGATAGAGAAGATCCAAAGAAGAGCGGAGCATTTCATCACAGGGTTATTTGGTAATCGTGATAGCATTACGGAGATGTTTAACAAACTCAAGTGGCAGACTCTGCAAGAGAGGCGCTCTGCATCGCGGTGTAGCTTGCTCGCCAGGTTTCGAGAGGGTGCGTTTCTGGATGTGGTATCGAATATATTGCTTCCCCCTACTTATACCTCCCGAGGAGACCACGAATGTAAAATTAGAGAGATTAGAGCGCGCACGGAGGCTTTCAGACAGTCGTTCTTCCCGCGAACCATACGCGACTGGAACAGGAAAGGGAGGTAATGACAGTGGCACATAAAGTGCCCTCCGCCACACACCATTGGGTGGCTTGCGGAGTATAAATGTAGATGTAGATGTAGATGTAGATCTACAAACATTACTATGCTGTCACTTACTGCTGATGTCATACAATTTATGTGCAGAATGAAAAGAAGGGGGCCCAGAAATTAACCCTGAGGCACACCCTACTTAACTGCCTGAAAATTAGTGTATGTTTACAATAGTGCCATTTGTTTCATGTTTTACTTCTACACACTACTCTCTATTTTCCACAAATGATTTTATGGTTTCAGCTGCCTTACCCGTGATACCATAATAGTTCAACTTGTGAATTAGTTTGCAGTGACACATGAAATCAAATGCCTTTGAGAGGTCAAAGAAAGTACCACAGACTTTTCGTTGTTGATCTAATGCTCCAATAACATTGGCTACAAAGTTAGCTGTGGCTATAATGGTAGATCTATATTTTCTGAAACCATACTGTGCTTCATTTAGTTTGTTATTCTTCACTATAAAATTTTATATTCTATCTTTCAAGATTGTTTCTATAATTTTAGATAAGATGGGTGTGATAGTAATTGGTCTATAGTTTGTAAGAGTTTTATTATTGCCACCCTTATAAATGGGCATACCCTTAACCCTTTACCAGACATTAGGAAATATCCCATTTTCCATGGTTGAGGATATAAAACCGTCAGAGATCTTACTACACTTATAGATATACCATCAAGTCTTCCATGTTTTTGGGCTTTAGAGTGTGTATTATTTTTGCTGTTGTGATTCACTTAATGCTATCAGAATAATACATTCTGTAATACTGGATATGTTACACATGATACTTGGCTTTTGGGACCTATTGTTATACTTTATATGTTTTTTTCACTACTTCAACATAATGTATATTAAAAATATTTCTGACATCATATGGATCCCTGTATTCCTTAGCATCTTTCTCTAAAACTATATTACTGCTTCTCTTCTTTTTACAAGATGAAATTTCATTCTGGTAAATTTTGGATTTAGTTAATCTTACAATTCTAGGATAGGCTTGCTTCTTGCCCTTATATGTGTCAATGTCAGCCACAGTTTTCGTGATTTGGCAATATTCATATGCCATTTTTAGATCCTCTCTTGAATTTATAGTATCTGAGGTGATCATTCTCTTAGTAACTCGCATATTTAGACTTTCGGATACAATGAGACAAGCAATATTCATGTAATAGTACAGTAGTGAGCAAAAATAATCCAATCTCTCCATAACATTACTATTAATATAGTATCAGATTAAGTTATGTGATTCACTTCCCTGAATGTTCTCCTATTTGATGGGATCCACAGAATATGATGAATGAATGAAATGGTGAGTGAATAATAAATGTATTGCAGTGTAATTGCAAAGTCAAGATGTCGAGCATACTGCTACCTTGACCTTTTTTCTAAAGTCCTATTTAATCTGTATGTTAAAAGTATCAGTTTGAAGGCTAATTTATTTCATTTTCTGACTTTTTAGCAACAGCAGTAATTTCCAAATCATTTCACAAAGGAACTCATGGCTGTCTATTGAGCTCAAAACACTTTCTGCCCAAAAGTTTACTCTCATTCAGCTGAACATCAGCCACTGGCTGGTGGTAAAAAAAAATAAATTTAAAAAAAACTGCTTCCACCCAGATGACTGCACCTTCTGCCTGTCATCTATAGCACATATTGTTGCACCCACTTTGTCAGCTATAAAATTATTTATTATTTCATTTCGTTTTTTATTGATGTTTTTAATCATCAGTTGTACAAGATATAGAATATGATATTGCACAAGTCATTGTGATTTACAATACACGTTTTTGAATTATTTAAATTGGTCTAGGCTTAATATAATCACAGCTGAAAATTCAATTTCATACATAATATTAGACACAAGTAATTCAGTCAGCTTTTTTTACATAAAACTTTTGAGTAACATTTCATTCATTCTTTTTTTAATATCAGGCAACAAATTTTTATGTTTCTTGATATTCATCTATACTATGACAACACTTTTGCAATAAATATTTATGGACAGCAGTTTTAAATTTTCAAGAGTGTTTTATTGTTTTAATATTATTAGGTAGTTTACTGTAAAGTCTGTTTCCTGTTTGCAGTGGTCCATTCTGTTTTAGTACTGTGTAGATATGACAATGAAAAATGCGCCACATTGTAAAGCATTTGAAAGAATTTATTTATTTATCATCAATACACCTCTACATGTGAACGATTTGTAGCATGTAGTATATCGAGTCCATATTCAATTTCTTGCCCAGTTCTTTGTAACATTTCCTCTGATATTGTTGCAGTCGCATTAGTGATACGATGTCACTACATAGGAATATCATCCACTTTTGTCACATACACACAGTCCTTCATGAATCCCCACATGAAGAAATCAAGCGTCATAAGGTTGGGTGAACCTGGTGGGCAGGCAATGGATCCTCCGCATCTGATCCAATGACTGGGAAATTTCTTATCCAGGAACCTGCAAACAGCCATTGACTAATGCGGTGGAGATCCATCTTGTTGAAAAATGATGTTGGGTTGCAAGTCTTGTATCTGAGAGTACAGAAACTGCTCCAACATGTCCACATACACTGATCCATTCACTGTTTGTTCCGCAAATAAGAACAGTCCAACAATCCTGTCATGCATTAGCCTGCGCCAGACGTTTAGTTTATGGCTATCATGAACACATTCAATGACAACGTGCAGATTTTGCAAACCCTAAATCCAAACATTATGCCTATTAACCCTTCCTGATAGATGAAAGGTTGCCTTATCTGGGAATAAACACCTTTCCAGGAAGCTGGCATTGATATCAATATACTGCAGCATATCTGCAGCAGATTGTTGTCGGTGTGGTTTGTCGTTCGGCGTCACATGTTGCAGAATTTGCGCTTTGTAAGCACACATACAAAGACGCTGATGAACTACATGATGCAATCATGAGGTTGCCTAGGTGCTTGATGAATTGACTTACATGGGCTTCTGAGAAACGTTTGTCTGATGTCCTCCACTGTCTCCTCTGAAACTCCATAATGTGTACCGCCAGAATGTTTCAGCAAACTTCCTGTACCATTCCTTAATGGTTTTCACATCAGGTGGACCACATTCATACACACAACAATAATTTCTTTGCACAGTAATCGGCGATTTTGTTTCTGCAAATCACACTACTGCTTGTGCGTGCTGCTGTGGAGAGGCCATTTTCACTTCATGTGATCATGCTGCACTCTGGCGATGATACTTGGCACTTCTGATGTGGGAATATAAATTCTCTGAGATGATCTACAAAGTGGTGCATTTTTCATCATCATATCTACTGTGGTTTTTCTCTCCTGGGTCCATGAAATCAGGGAGGTTTGAACGGGACATGCTGAATGTAGATATAGTAGTGGAAGGATGTGAATTTTCTTCAATAAGGGCTTGCATGCCCTTCTTGAGGCAGCATTTTCTTTTGCTCTTAGAATTCTTTTGTCACAGAAAACAACTTTTACTGGCAGATGCAGTTCTCCATAAGATTATGCCATATCACAGTAAAGATTCTACCTGGGCAAAATATACATTTTAGTGTCTTTTTTCATGTGCAACCAGAAAGAATTTTTATATTATAACAAATGGTATTCAATTCAGTTGTAATGTATTGTTCGCTCCATCTTAGATCTTCTTGGATCCATATTCCTAGAAATTTTGGAGCTCTTACATTTTCAAGGGTTTTGGTACACAACTCTATGTCTGGTGTTAGTGGACACTTATTTTGCACTGTGTGTAAGTGCATTGTAACTGCTTTTTTGTGTTTTTACTAAACTGTTTCCAGACAATCAGTCTGTAATATGGGTGGTACACTTTTCAATCTCATGCAGTAATTCTTCTTTGGTCCTTCATTTTCTTATCACATTTGTGTCATCTGTGAGTTTTATGTACTTATGGCATGGACTAGTCAGCTCCAAGTCACTTACAAAGAGTAGAAACAGAATTGGTCCTAGAATGTAGCTTTGTGGTACACCACACTTAATGCTCTGCTTTTCTGAGCAATAGAATTTTTATCATATTCCCTTCTTGGATAACAAGCTCAACTACTTGCTCTCTGTTTTGGAGATATGATTTTATTCATTCATAGATTGGGTCCCTAATATCTATAAATTCAGGTTTCTCAAGAAAGATGTTGTGATTGACAACATCAAATGATGTACAGAAGTCTAAAAATATGGCTGAGATGTACATTTTGCTGTCTACTGCATTTAACACTACACTTAGGAATGCAAAAATAGCAGTCTCAGTAGATTTAGATTTTCAGAATCCTTGTTGTGATTTGAGAAGTAATTATTTTTTTCTATGAAATTCATTAATCTTTTATTACATTTTTTTTCAATTATTTTGGAAAAACCAGATAGCAGTGAAATAGACCTGTAGTTTGATACTTCTGTTTTTATCCCTTTCTTGAACGGAGGTTTTACTTTTGCTGTCTTCAATTTTTATGGGAACACCCCTTCTGATAGAGAACAGTTACAGATGTCAACAAGTCACCTGGCTACAAGGAGAGCACATTTCTTCAAGATGCAGTGAGGGATATAGTCAGTACCAACAGAGAATTTGGGCTTCAATTCTTTAATTATAGCAAGTATTTTCACTTCATTGGTGAGGTGTAGAAAAATTGATTTATTATTTACAGTATATTAAGACTGATTTCTGGGAGCACACTGTAAATTATTATTTATAAGATGTTCAGCTATCTGTGTGGAGTAGGAACTAAATTTATTTGAAGTTTTTGTAGATTCAGTTATCACAGCTGATGTCTCAATTATGCAGTTAATATTATGGAAATCTGTCTCCTCTGCTGCAGTTTTCTTCCTTACAATATTCCACACAGCTTTAACCTTATTTGTGGAATTTTTTATGTATGTTTCATTTGCCAACGTTTTTTTTTTTTTTCCCTGTTTGACAACATTTTTGGAGACTCCAGAATGAAATTTTCACTCTGCAGTGGAGCATGGGCTGATATGAATGGAGGCAACAAGGTACTTGTGGAAGTAAACCTGTGAGGATGGATCCTGAGACATGCTTCAGTAACTCAGACAGTAGAGCACCTACCTGCAAAAGGCAAAGGTCCCAAGTTCGAGTCTCAGTCTGCACACAGTTCTGAGTCATGCTTTGGTAGATCAGATGGTAGAGCACTTTCCCGAGAAAGGCAAAGGTCCCAACTTTGAGTCTCAGTCTGGCACACAGTTTTAATCTGCCAGGAAGTTTCATTTTTGAAGATCTTTTTATACATTTTATAATAAGTATCAGATTCTGGTGACGTGAGCTGTTTGGATAATCTGTGTAGTAGTCAGGCAGCAACAGCCAGCCAAGAGAGACACAGCAACAAGGAATCAACTGATTTTGTGACTTTTACAAGTTCCTAACCAGGAGCAAATTTTATCATATCATCTGTGTGCTTTAATATTTCAGTTTCTTGAGTTTCTGCATGTAAATTTAATATCTAATAACCACAGTTCTTGCATTATCATTTGTGTCAGAAACTAAACTGATTTTGTGATGTATTACAAGTTCCTAATCAGGGGTGAATTATTTAGTTTCAACTGTGTGCTTTGGTAGTTAGGTTTTTGAATCTCTGCACATTAATCTAATTTATTAGACAAAGTTCCTGTGTTTTCATCAGGATATACGGTAGAGTTGTGCAGCATGTGCCGATAGTCTGTTTATCTGCGTAGATTAGTTTTCCATGGTCTTTAATATGGACAAGGATTGTGATTGTTGTGTGCGGATGTGAACCGAGTTGGTGTCACTTTGCTCTCAGCTCCAGGCTGTCATGAGTTTGGTTACACAGCTTGAGGCTGCAGTGGATGGGTACCACTGTTGTGGACCAGCTGTGGGGATCCAATGGATGTCCAGCATGTCCAAGTCCTCCGATCGGTCCTCACCAGTGGCCAGCCCAGTTACTGCTCGTACTGAGGTTGACCCCTCACCTGCGGTCAAGTGGGAGGTCCCCCCAGGGTGCAGTAGGCAGTGAAAGACTTCCCAGGCACCTGCATGTAAGGCCTCCCTGGTTTGTCTGACAAACAGGTTACAGGTGCTGTCTGTGGCTGACACTGTCGTTGAGCCAGGTGCCATCACCTGTCCTGTTTCAGAGGAAACCTCTCAGCCTGCAAGATCCGGAAAATCACAGAGGGTGGGATTATTCATAGTTGGAAGCTCCAGTGTTAGGTGCATTATGGGGTCCCTTAGGGACATGGTTGCCAAGAAGGGAAGGGCTCATGTTGGTACGAATGATGTGTGTCACTTTGGATCAGAAGAGATTCTCTCTGGTTTCCAGCAGCTAACAGAAGTGGTACAGGCTGCCATTCTTGCTTGCAAGATGAAAGGAGAGCTGACCATTTGCGCCATAGTCAACAGGACCTATTACAGACCTCTGGTACAGAGCAGAGTGGAGGCTCTGAATCAGAGGCTCAGGCAGTTCTGTGACTGTGTAGTCTGCAGATTCTTCGACTTGAACCAAAGGGTGGTTGGGTTTCAGGTTGCGGTGAATAGGTCAGGTGTCCACTATATGCAGTAGGCAGTTTCATAGGTAACAGGGGCTGCATGGCATGGACTGGGGAGTTTTTTAGGTTAGAGGGTCTTGGGAAAATACAAGAAAGGCTTCACTCACAAAGGGTGCAGGCGGAGCACAGGAAGTATGTAGATACAGGAATCATCAGTATAAGAGTTGTAAAATGTTGTAGCTGTGTTTGGAAAGTACCAGAGCTCCAAGCACTAATAGAAAACACTGATGCTGAAACCTTTATAGGCACTGAAAGCTAGTTAAAGCCAGAGATAAGCTCAGCCAAAATTTTTGCAAAGAACCTAATGGTGTTCCAGAACCATAGGCTAAACACAGTTGGTAGTGGCGTGTTTGTTGCTTTTAGAAGTAGTTTACCTTGTCACGAAATTGAAGTAGATAGTTCCTATGAGTTAGTATGGGCAGAGGTCATTGTAGGCAACCAGAATAAAATAATAATTGGATCCTTTTACCGACCTCACAATTCAGATGATACAATTGCTGAAAGATTCAAGGAAAGCTCAAGTTTTATTTCAAACACGTACCCAACTCATAAGATTATAGTTGGAGGTGACTTTAATTTGCCCTTGATATGTTGGCAAAAATACATGTTTATTTCTGGTGGTATGCATAAAACACCATCCGAAATTGTGCCTTACACATTCTCTGAGAATTATTTTGAGCAGATAGTTCATGAGCCCATGCGAATAGTAAACAGGTAAGAAAACACACTTGACCTCTTAGCAACAAATAATCCTGAGTTAATAATGAGCATCAAAATGGATATAGGGATTAGTGAACAGAGGGTTATTGTAGCGAGATTGAATATTGTAACCTCCAAAAATAAATGAAAAATATACCTATTAAAAAAAGCATATAAAAATTTAGTTGATGCCTTCCTGAGAGAATCTCAACTGCTCCCAAATTAATAACATAAGTGTAGACCAGATACAGCTTGAATTCAAAGAAATAGTACTGGCAGTAATTGAGAGATTTGTTGTTGTTGTTGTTGTGGTCTTCAGTCCTGAGACTGGTTTGATGCAGCTCGCCATGCTACTCTATCCTGTGCAAGCTGCTTCATCTCCCAGTATGTACTGCAGCCTACATCCTTCTGAATCTGCTTAGTGTATTCATCTCTTTATCTCCTTCTATGATTTTTACCCTCCATGCTGCCCTCCAATACTAAATTTGTAATCCCTTGATGCCTCAGAACATGTCCTACCAACCGATCTTTCTTCTAGTCAAGTTGTGCCCAAACTCCTCTTCTCCCAGTCTTATTCAATACCTCCTCATTAGTTATGTGATCTACCCATCTAATCTTCAGCATTCTTCTGTAGCACCACATTATGAAAGCTTCTATACTCTTCTCGTACAAACTATTTATCATCCATCTTTCACTTCCATACATGGCTACACTCCATACAAATGCTTTCAGAAACGACTTCCTGACTCTTGAACCTATACTCGATGTTAACAAATTTCTCTTCTTCAGAAATGCTTTCCTTGCCATTGCCAGTCTACACTTAACATCCTCTCTACTTTGACCACCATCAGTTATTTTGCTCCCCAAATAGCAAAACTCCTTTACTACTTTACGTGTCTCATTTCCTAATCTAATTCCCTCAGCATCACCCAACTTAATTCGAATACATTCCATTATCCTCATTTTGCTTTTGTTGATGTTCATCTTATATCCTCCTTTCAAGACACTATCCATTCCGTTCAACTACTCTTCTAAGTCCTTTGCTGTCTCTGACTGAATTACAATGTCATCGGCGAACCTCAAAGTTTTTATTTCTTCTCCATGGATTTTAATACCTACTCTGAATTTTTCTTTTGTTTCCTTCACTGCTTGCTCAATATACAGATTGAATAACATTGGGGAGAGGCTACAAACCTGTCTCACTCCGTTCCCAACCACTGCTTCCCTTCCATGTCCCTCAACTCTTATAACTGCCATCTGGTTTCTGTACAAATGGTAAATAGCCTTTTGCTCCCTGTATTTTACCCCTGCCACCTTCAGAATTTGAAAGAGAGTATTCCAGTCAACATTGTCAAAAGCTTTCTCTAAGTCTACAAATGCTAGAAACGTAGGTTTGCCTTTCCTTAATCTAGCTTCCAAGATAAGCTGTATGGTCAGTATTGCCTCACGTGTTCCAACATTTCTACAGAATCCAAACTTATCTTTCCCAAGGTCGGCTTCTACCAGTTTATTCCATTCGTCTGTATAGAATTCACGTTAGTATTTTGCAGCCGTGACTTATTAAACTGATAGTTCGGTAATTTTCACATCTGTCAACACTTGCTTTCTTTGGGATTGGAATTATTATATTCTTCTTGAAGAAGAATTCTTCTGTCTCATACATTTTTTCTCACGAGATGGTAGAGTTTTGTCAGGACTGGCTCTCCCAAGGCTGTCAGTAGTTCTAATGGAATGGTGTCTACTCTCGGGGCCTTGATCCGACTTAGGCCTTTCGATGCTCTGTCAAACTCTTCACTCAGTATCATATCTCCCATTTCATCTTAATCTACATTCTCTTCCATTTCCATAATATTGCCCTCAAGTACATCACCCTTGTATAGACCCTCTATATACTCCTTCCACATTTCTGCTTTCCCTTCTTTGCTTAGAACTGGGTTTCCATCTGAGCTCTTTATATTCATACAAGTAGTTCTCTTCTCTTCAAAGGTCTCTTTAATTTTCCTGTAGGCAGTATCTATCTTACCCCTAGTGAGATAAGCCTCTACATCCTTACATTTGTCGTCTAGCCATCCCTGCTTAGCCATTTTGCACTTCCCGTTGACCTCATTTTTGAGACGTTCCTTTTTGCTTGCTTCATTTACTGCATTTTATATTTTCTCCTTTCATCAATTAAATTCAATATTTCTTCTGTTACCCAAAGATTTCTACTAGCCCTCATCTTTTTACCAACTTGATCCTCTGCTGTCTTCACTACTTCATCCCTCAAAGCTACCCATTCTTCTTCTACTGTATTTCTTTCCCCCATTCCTGTCAATTGTTCCCTGAAACTCTGTACAACCTTTGGTTTAGTCAGTTTATCCAGGTCCCATCTCCTTAAATTCCCACCTTTTTGCAGATTCTTCAGTTTTAATCTACAGTTCATAACCAATAGATTGTGGTCAGAGTCCACATTTGCCCCTGGAAATGTCTTACAATTTAAAACCTGTTCCTAAATCCCTGTCTTACAATTATATAATCTATCTGATACCTTCTAGTATTTCCAAGGTTGTTCCATGTATACAACCTTCTTTCATGATTCTTGAACCAAGTGTTAGCTATGATTAAGTTATGCTCTGTGCAAAATTCTACCAGGCGGCTTCCTCTTTCATTTCTTAGCCCCAATCCATATTCACCTACTACGTTTCCTTCTCTTCCTTTTACTACTGTCGAATTCCAGTCACCCTTGACTATTAAATTTTCGTCCCCTTCACTATCTGAATAATTTCTTTTATCTCATCATACATTTCTTCAATTTCTTCATCACCTGCAGAGCTAGTTGACATATAAACTTGTACTACTGTAGTAGGTCAGAAGTGCTATGGTGTGGACATGATTCTTAGCAAGCAATGGCTTGTCAGCCAGTGCAATCGCTGTTATATTCATTAGCTGATAGCTGTTTCATGATCTTATCCAACACTTTTCAAGGACACTTTTTTTGACTGGTTCATACCTGATAAAGTACACTGAGGCACAAAACATTATGGCGACTTGCCTAATAGCATGTTGGTCAACATTTGGGATGCAATACAACAGTGATTGTGCAAGCAATCGATTCTACAAGCCGTTCGTAGGGCTTTGGAAGAATGTGGCAATAGCTTTCTATGCACAGGCCGCACAGTTTCCATAAATAAACAGTCAGAAGTTTGTGGGCACGGAACTGGCGCACATTTGCGTCCCCCATGTGTTCCATCAAGTTCAGATAAGAGATCTGTGTCGGTTCACTGTTCTTCTGGAAAATACTGTCACTGTCTGTGAAGACATCAAGCATGAGGGGATGCAAGTGCTGTGCAAAAATGTTCATCTATTTCACAGCTATCACGATGCTTTGCCTAGTACCACAAAAAATGGTTCAAATGGCTCTAAGCACTATGTGACTTAACATCTGAGGTCATCAGTCCCCTAGAACTTAGAACTACTTAAACCTAACCAACCTTAGGACATTACACACATCCATGCCTGAGGCAGGATTTGAACCTGCGACCATAGTGGTCATGTGGTTCCAGACTGAAGCGCCTAGAACTGCTCAGCCACACCGGCCGGCTACTGTAGTAGGCGTGGGTTTCGTGTCTATCTTGGCCACAATAAGGCGTTCACTATGCTGTTTGTAGTAGCTTACCCGCACTCCTATTAAGAGATTTAAACCAAATAAATGCAGCTTTACTGTATGGTTAAATGATGACTGCATCCTCTTGGGTAAAATATTCCGGAGGTAAAATAATCCCCCATTCGGATCTCCAGGCGGGTATTACTCCAGAGGATGTCGTTATCAGGAGAAAGAAAACTGGCGTTCTACGGATCGGATCGTGGAATGTCAGATTACTTCATTGAGCAGATAGGTTGGAAAATTTAAAAAGGGAAATGGATAGGTTAAAGTTAAATACACTCCTTGAAATGGAAAAAAGAACACATTGACACCGGTGTGTCAGACCCACCATACTTGCTCCGGACACTGCGAGAGGGCTGTACAAGCAATGATCACACGCACGGCACAGCGGACACACCAGGAACCGCGGTGTTGGCCGTCGAATGGCGCTAGCTGCGCAGCATTTGTGCACCGCCGCCGTCAGTGTCAGCCAGTTTGCCATGGCATACAGAGCACCATCGCAGTCTTTAACACTGGTAGCATGCCGCGACAGCGTGGACGTGAACCGTATGTGCAGTTGACGGACTTTGAGCGAGGGCGTATAGTGGGCATGCGGGAGGCCGGGTGGACGTACCGCCGAATTGCTCAACACGTGGGGCGTGAGGTTTCCACAGTACATCGATGTTGTCGCCAGTGGTCAGCGGAAGGTGCACGTGCCTGTCGACCTGGGACCGGACCGCAGCGACGCACGGATGCACGCCAAGACCGTAGGATCCTACGCAGTGCCGTAGGGGACCACACCGCCACTTCCCAGCAAATTAGGGACATTGTTGCTCCTGGGGTATCGGCGAGGACCATTCGCAACCATCTCCATGAAGCTGGGCTACGGTCCCGCACACCGTTAGGCCGTCTTCCGCTCACACCCCAACATCGTGCAGCCCGCCTCCAGTGGTGTCGCGACAGGCGTGAATGGAGGGACGAATGGAGACGTGTCGTCTTCAGCGATGAGAGTCGCTTCTGCCTTGGTGCCAATGATGGTCGTATGCGTGTTTGGCGCCGTGCAGGTGAGTGCCACAATCAGGACTGCATACGACCGAGGCACACAGGGCCAACACCCGGCATCATGGTGTGGGGAGCGATCTCCTACACTGGCCGTACACCACTGGTGATCATCGAGGGGACACTGAATAGTGCACGGTACATCCAAACCTTCATCGAACCCATCGTTCTACCATTCCTAGACCAGCAAGGGAACTTGCTGTTCCAACAGGACAATGCACGTCCGCATGTATCCCGTGCCACCCAACGTGCTCTAGAAGGTGTAAGTCAACTACCCTGGCCAGCAAGATCTCCGGATCTGTCCCCCATTGAGCATGTTTGGGACTGGATGAAGCGTCGTCTCACGCGGTCTGCACGTCCAGCACGAACGCTGGTCCAACTGAGGCGCCAGGTGGAAATGGCATGGCAAGCCATTCCACAGGACTACATCCAGCATCTCTACGATCGTCTCCATGGGAGAATAGCAGTCTGCATTGCTGCGAAAGGTGGATATACACTGTACTAGTGCCAACATTGTGCATGCTCTGTTGCCTGTGTCTATGTGCCTGTGGTTCTGTCAGTGTGATCATGTGATGTATCTGACCCCAGGAATGTGTCAATAAAGTTTCCCCTTCCTGGGACAATGAATTCACGGTGTTCTTATTTCAATTTCCAGGAGTGTATAATAGGAATAAGTGAAGTTCGCTGGCAGGAGGAACAAGACTTTTGGTCAGGTGAGTAAAGGGTTATAAATACAAAATCAAATAGGGGTAATGCAGGGGTCAGTTTAATAGTGAATAACAAAATAAGAGTGTGGGTAAGCTATTACAAACAGCATAGTGAACGCGTTATTGTGGCCAAGATAGACACAAAGCCCACGCCTGCTACAGTAGTACAAGTTTATATGCCAACTAGCTCTGCAGATGACAAAGAAATTGAAGAAATGTATGATGAAATAAAAGAAATTATTCAGATAGTGAAGGAGACGAAAATTTAATAGTCATGGGTAACTGGAGTTCGGTAGTAGGAAAAGGAAGAGAAGGAAACATAGTTGGTGAATATGGATTGGGGCAAAGAAATGAAAGAGGAAGCCGCCTGGTAGAATTTTGCACAGAGCATAACTTAATCATAGCTAACACTTGGTTCAAGAATCATGAAAGAAGGTTGTATACATGGAACAAGCTTGGAAATACTAGAAGGTATCAGATAGATTATATAATGGTGAGACAGGGATTTAGGACCAGGTTTTAAATTGTAAGACACTTCCAGGGGCAGATGTGGACTCCGACCACAATCTATTGGTTATGAACTGTAGATTAAAACTGAAGAAACTGCTGATTCCGCATTTAAAAGTTGACTATGCCACTATGGCTGCAGTGCATTAGGACTTTGTTTTTATGAGACAGATCTGATGATGGTCATTAAAGACCAAAACAGGTAATCTGTTAAACAGAAAAGATTGTGACCATAGGCCTACATTAAAGGAAACTTAAAACTGCAAAAAGGTGGGAATTTAAGGAGATGGGACCTGGATAAACTGACTAAACCAAAAGGTTGTACAGAGTTTCAGGGAGAGCATAAGGGAACAATTGACAGGAATGGGGGAAAGAAATACAGTAGAAGAAGAATGGGTAGCTTTGAGGGATGAAGTAGTGAAGGCAGCAGAGGATCAAGTTGGTAAAAAGACGAGGTCTAGTAGAAATCTTTGGGTAACAGAAGAATTATTGAATTTAATTGATGAAAGGAAAAAATATAAAATGCAGTAAATGAAGCAGGCAAAAAGGAACGTCTCAAAAATGAGGTCAATGGGAAGTGCAAAATGGCTAAGCAGGGATGGCTAGACGACAAATGTAAGGATGTAGAGGCTTATCTCACTAGGGGTAAGATAGATACTGCCTACAGGAAAATTAAAGAGACCTTTGAAGAGAAGAGAAGCACTTGTATGAATATAAAGAGCTCAGATGGAAACCCAGTTCTAAGCAAAGAAGGGAAAGCAGAAAGGTGGAAGGGGCGTATAGAGGGTCTATACAAGGGCGACGTACTTGAGGGCAATATTATGGAAATGGAAGAGGATGTAGATTAAGATGAAATGGGAGATATGATACTGCATGAAGAGTTTGACAGAGCATCAAAAGACCTAAGTCAAAACAAGGCCCCGAGAGTAGACACTATTCCATTAGAGCTACTGACAGCCTTGGGAGAGCCAGTCCTAACAAAACTCTACCATCTGGTGAGCAACATGTATGAGACAGGCGAAATACCCTCAGACTTCAAGAAGAATATAATAATTCCAATCCCAAAGAAAGCAAGTGTTGACAGATGTGAAAATTACTGAACTATCAGTTTAACAAGTCACAGCTGCAAAATACTAACGTGAATTCTTTACAGACGAATGGAATAAACTGGTAGACGCCGACCTTGGGAAAGATAAGTTTGGATTCTGTAGAAATATTGAAACACGTGAGGCAATACTGACCATACAGCTTATCTTGGAAGCTAGATTAAGGTGCTACAGAAGAATGCTGAAGATTAGATGGGTAGATCATATAACTAATGAGGAGGTATTGAATAGGATTGGGGAGAAGAGAAGTCTGTGGCACAACTTGACTAGAAGAAGGGATCGGTTGGTAGGACATGTTCTGAGGCATCAAGGGATCACCAATTTAATATTGGAGGGAAGCATAGAGGGTAAAAATCGTAGAGGGAGACCAAGAGATGAATACAATAAACAGATTCAGAAGGATGTAGGTTGCAGTAGGTACTTGGAGATGAAGAAGTTTGCACAGGATAGAGTAGCATGGCAAGCTGCATCAAACCAGTCTCAGGACTGAAGACCACAAGAACAACACCAAATAAATAAACAAATGACAAAGCTTATTCTCCTTGGTACACAAAACAGATCAGAACACTACTGTAGAAACAACGAAACAAACATGCCAAATTTAAACAGACACAAAATCCCAAGATTGGTGATTTTTAACAGAAGCTCGAAATTTAGTGACGACTTCAGTGATAGATGCTTACAGTAATTTCCACAATGAAACTTTGTCTCGAAACCTGGCAGAAAATCCAAAGAGAGTCTGATCGTATGTGAAATATGTTAGCAGAAAGGAACAATCAATGCCTTCTCTGTGCGATATTAATGGAGATACTATCAAAGACAGTGCTGCCAAAGCAGAGTTACTAAATACAGCCTTCCAAAATGCCTTCACAA
Organism: Schistocerca cancellata; assembly: GCF_023864275.1. NCBI lineage: Eukaryota > Metazoa > Arthropoda > Insecta > Orthoptera > Acrididae > Schistocerca > Schistocerca cancellata. The sequence goes on from NC_064626.1 coordinate 692,643,117, forward strand.
AGAAGATGAAGTAAATATTCCAGAATTCGAATCAAGAAGAGCTGCCATCATGAGTAATGTAGGTGTAAATATCCTCGGAGTAGTGAAGCAACTTAAATCATTTAATAAAAGCAAGGCTTCTGGTTCAGATTGTATACCAATTAGGTTCCTTTCAGAGTATGCTGATGCATTAGCTCCATACTTAACAATTATATACAACCATTCACTTGACAAAAGCCCCATAACCAAAGACTGGAAAGTTGCACAGGTCACACCAATATTCAAGAAACGTAGTAGTAGTAATCCACTAAATTACAAGCCCATATCATTAACACTGATATGCAGCAGGATTTTGAAACATATATTGTGTTTAAACATTATGAATTACCTTGTAGAAAACAGTCTATTGACACAGTCAACATGGATTTAGAAAACATTATTCTTATGAAACACAACTAGCTCTTTATTCACATGAAGTGTTGAGTGCTGTTGACAAGGGATTTCAGATTGATTCTGTATTTCTGTATTTCTGGAAGGCTTTTGACACTGTATCACACAAGCATCTCATAGTGAAATTGTGTGCTTATGGAATATCATCTCAGTTAAGTGACTGGATGAGATGTCACAGTTCATAGTAATTGACAGAAAGTCATTGAGTGAAGCAGAAGTGATTTCTGGCGTTCACCAAGGTAGTGTTATAAGCCCTTTGCTGTTACTCATCTCTATAAACAATTTGGGAGACAATATGAGCAGTTGTTTTAGGTTGTTTGCAGATGACGCTGTCATTTATTGACTAAATAAGTCATCAGAAGATCATAACAAATTGCAAAACAATTTAGAAAAGATATCTGAATGGTGTGAAAATTGGCAGTTGACCCTAAGTAATGAAGATTGTGAGGTCATCTACATGAATACTAAAAGGAATCTGTTAAACTTTGATTACATGATAAATCAGTCAAATCTAAAGGCCGTAACTTCAACTAAATATCTAGGTATTACAATTACGAACAACTTAAATTGGAAGGAACACATAGAAAATGTTGTGAGGAGAGCTAACCAAAGATTGCATTTTATTGGCAGACTCCCTACACTAGGCTTGTGTTTTAGAATACTGTTACACAGTGTAGGATCCCTACTAACACAGCAGATGGTCTGTAGTCTTAGAGACAAGCTTCTGTCAGATGATCCAAGTTATGTCAAATTTTTGGGGGTATACATTGATGATAAATTATCTTGGGGTCAACATGTACAATATATTAGTGGTAAATTGTCAAGAGTTATTTACCTGTTAAGGCGACTTATGGATTGTGTTCCTGAAAAATATGTTAGAACATCCTATTTTTCATTCTTCCAAAGTGTAATAACATATGGAATTATTTTGTGGGGGAACTCTAGCTGTGTACATGACATATTAATACTGCAAAAAAAAGCTATTAGGATAATTACTGGTTCTGCATATAAGGCACACTGTAAACCATTGTTCTGTGAACAGAAAATCATGACTGTTATAAACTTGTACATATACTATGTTCTAATTTATACGAAGAAGAAATTACCAGAAACAAAAACCAGAGAAAATGTACACAGCCACAATACAAGAAGGAATAGGTGCCTCTATATTCCTTACCACAGATTGTCAAAGTCACTCAACAGCTACGAAATCATGGGGTACAAATTATTTAATAATCTTCCTCAATCTGTTCAAGAATTACCTGAACAACTATTCAAACAAACAATTCATGACTGGCTAGTCCTCCACCCATTCTATGACATAAGAGAATTTATCAATTGTAATATAATACTATAATGTTAACAAGAAACCTGTTGTTTCTTTCAAACTATTAATTGTATTTTAGCATGTATTTGACGTTGTCTATTGCTGTAATGGCCGAATGACAATAAAATTATTATTATTATTGTTACTAAGGTAGGATTGTAGGATTGATGGAGTACATCAAAAAAGTTCAAAGAAGGGCAGCACATTTTGTATTATTGAGAAGTATGGGAGGGAGTACCACTGAAATGATACAGGATTTGGGCTGGACATCATTAAAACAAAGGTTTTTTTTAGGGGGGGGGGGGGGGGAGCAGAATCTTCTCACCAACTTTCTCCTCCAAATGCAAAAATATTTTTTTGACACTGACCTACCTAGGGAGAAATGATTACCATAATAAAATAAGGGAAATATAGGTGTTTGTTCTTTCCATGCGCTATACAAGATTGGAATAATGAAGAATTGTGAAGGTTGTTCGATGAACCCTCTGCCAGGCACTTAAATGTAATTTTCAGAGTATCCATGTAGATATAGAGGTTTGAGGACACCAGAATTTCAGAAGTGATCTATTTATTTTTTGTTTTTATTGTGTATATTTTCCTCTGTGTTGGAGGGAAGCACAATTCGAAACAGTAGGAAAAATTCCTGATAAAGTTATTAAATTTTCCATCTGTGTGTTTTCAGTTATAAATCTCTTTCCAGTTTTCTTTGCTCAAGTAATTGAGAAAGTGATTTATATTTTCATTACTGTAGCTTCTACTGGTGTTTGTTAGGCAGTGTTTAAATTGTAGCTCAGTTTCTGTGCTCAGAGAGAGTTTTATAGCTGTGTGCTCCACAAAATCTGTGTTTAGTGTTTATATTTTATATTTCATTTCTACATTTACAAATATCTGATCAACAATCGTAGATGAAATCGTGTAGCTGTAGTGTGAGTTTGTCAGAGTAATTGACAGAACACCATGCAACAACAGCTGTGTGACCATTTCTCTTGCAGCTTACATGTGAGAAATATTGAAGCATGTAACCTATCATCACAATTAAAATTTATCAGAGAAAAATATTCATGATGGTGCACAGGTGGCTATGATTGTATTTACCAACTGTCTTGTTTTATTTGAAGTTCTGGTGTTGTTTTTGTGATTATGCACCGAATTTTGTATATTTGAAGGTTATGAGTATTGTGTAAGCATTAGAAAATGAAGTGTCAGTTCTAAAAAAAGTAACTCTTGCAACATATTGCTGCTTTGGGTTCAATAAATGAGTCAAAGCAACAAAGACTGCTTGAAAAATAAGGGCTGAATAGTTTGTTGGTTTCAGTGGAGAAATCACTTCATAGAACGATTTCTCATTTCAAGGAGGATCATTTTTTAAGTGAATGAGTCTTTTCTTTCAGGAAGACCTATGAGATATGCCATTTAACCCATGAAGGTATACATCAGTGTACCCAGGAGGAAAAAGTAAAATAATAATGATAATAATAATAATAATAATAATAATAATAATAATACCCCACTCATGGTTACTACAAATATTGGAAATATACAATGTAGATACTAAATTGATACAGTTATTAAATCCAAACAAATTCAAATAATATCACATCACAGCCAATACAGATTAAGTGTGGAATCTACCAAGGAGACTCATTAAGTCCTTTCTGGTTCTGCCTTGCTCTGAACCCACTATCCAACATGCTAAATAATACAAATTATGGATACAATATTACTGGAACATACCAACACAAAATCACACATTTTCTATACATGGATGATCTAAAACTACTGGCAGCAACAAATCAACAACTCAACCAATTAGTAAAGATAACAGAAGTATTCAGCAATTATATAAATATGGCTTTTGGAACAGACAAATGTAAGAAAAATAGCATAGTCAAGGGAAAACACACTAAACAAGAAGATTACCTGTTGGATAACCACAGCGACTGCATAGAAGCAATGGAAAAAACAGATGCCTATAAATACCTAGGATACAGACAAAAAATAGGAATAGATAATACAAATATTAAAGAAGAACTAAAAGATAAATATAGACAAAGACTAACAAAAATACTGAAAACAGAACTGACAGCAAGAAACAAGACAAAAGCTATAAATACTTATGCTATACCAATATTGACCTACTCATTTGGAGTAGTGAAATGGAGTAACACAGACCTAGAAGCTTCAATACACTTACATGATCACAATACCACAAATATAGAATACATCACATACATTCAGCAACAGAAAGATTCACATTAAGCAGAAAGGAAGGAAGAAGGGGATTTATTGACATAAAAAACCTACATTATGGACAGGTAGACAATTTAAGAGAATTCTTTATAGAACAAGCAGAAATTAGCAAAATACACAAAGCAATCACTCATATAAATACATCAGTTACACCACTGCAATTTCATAACCACTTCTACAACCCTTTAGATCACATAACATCAACAGATACGAAGAAAGTAAATTGGAAAAAGAAAACACTACATAGCAAGCACCCGTATCATCTAACACAGCCACACATTGATCACGACGCATCCAACACATGGCTAAGAAAAGGCAATATATACAGTGAGATGGAAGGATTCATGATTGAATACAGGATCAAACAATAAACACCAGATATTACAGCAAGCATATTATTAAAGATCCCAATACCACAACAGATAAATGCAGACTTTGCAAACAACAAATAGAAACAGTAGATCACATCACAAGTGGATGTACAATACTAGCAAATACAGAATACCCCAGAAGACATGACAATGTAGCAAAAATAACACATCAACAACTTCCTATACAACATAAACTAGTAAAACAACACATTCCCACATACAAGTATGCACCACAAAGGAGTACCGGAGAATGATGAATACCAATTATACTGGAACAGAACCATCATAACAGATAAAACAACACCACATAACAAACCTGACATCATACTCACCAATAAAAAGAAGAAATTAACACAACTAATCAAAATATCCATATCCAATACAACAAATATACAGAAGAAAACAGGAGAAAAAATTGAAAAATACATCCAACTGACTGAGGAAGTCAAGGACATGTGGCATCAGGATAAAGTTGACATTATACCAATTATACTATCAACTACAGGAGTCATACCACACAACATCCACCAGTACATCAATGCAATACAGCTACATCCAAACTTATATATACAACTACAGAAATCTGTAATTATTGATACATGTTCAATTACCCGAAAGTTCCTAAATGCAATGTAACATATACCGTACAGTTAAAAGGAAGTCATGCTTGATCAAGGTCCATGTCACTTTCCATTTTTAACCAGACATAACGTTTGAGAAAGGAAAGAGTAATAATAATAATAATAATAATAATAATAATAATAACAACAACGGAATGTGACCATATCTACAGTGCTGCTTATACATTATCAGTTGTTTCATTGAACATACCTATCCAGTACTATTACTGGTGTTGAGCATTGGTACTTTTATGCTAACTTCATGAACATAATTTCATGCTAAGCCTTCAGAATCATCTCCTAAAGTGAGCGTTATTTGTGCCATAGGAAATACAGGATGCAGCACTTAAACCCAGACAAATTTCAATTTGAATTTCCCACCATATAGCAGTTCTGACAGAGTTCACAATTGGTGTTCTTGAAAGCTATAGGCATACAGGAAACAGTCAGAACTTAAAATGGCTGAGATGTTATGGACAAGTGTGGAGTACATCCAAAGAGCCACAATTATCAAATGTCTGGATGTTCATCCCCTGAAATAGTTCAATTCCTCAGGTACCTGAGATCAACTGTTTACAATATTTTGTCCATGTATGATGCTTCAGGGAGGCCTCGGGAAGGTACTGCTAACCCAGCTAGGAAGCCTCATTCAAGGCAGAACAACTGAGAGAAAATCTGGAATAGATTTCACATAAATTTTCTCAGCATGTTATAGTCTTAGGTGGAGATTTCAATTTACCAGATATAGACTGGGACACTCAGATGTTTAGGACAGGTGGTAGGGACAGAGCATCGAGTGACATTATACTGAGTGCACTATCCGAAAATTACCTTGAGCAATTAAACAGAGAACTGACTCATGGAGATAACATCTTGAACCTACTAATAACAAACAGACCCAAACTTTTTGACTCTGTAAGCGCAGAACAGGGAATCAGTGATCATAAGGCTGTTGCAGCATCCCCGAATATGGAAGTAAATAGGAATATAAAAAAAGGGAGGAAAGTTTATCTGTTTAGCAAGAGTAATAGGAGGCGGATTTCAGACTACCTAACAGATCAAAATGAAAATTTCTGTTCCGACACTGACAATATTGAGTGTTTATGGAAAAAGTTCAGGGCAATAGTAAAATGCATTTTAGACAGGTATGTGCTGAGTAAAACTATGAGGGAGAAGAAAAACACACCGTGGTTCAGCAACAAAGTTAGGAAACTACTGAGAAAGCAAAGAGGGCTTCACTGCAAGTTTGAACACAGCCAAAACCTCTCAGACAAACAGAAGCTAAACAATGTCAAAGTTAGCATAAGGAGGGCTATGCGTGAAGCATTCAGTGAATTCAAAAATAAAATTCTATGTACCGACTTGACAGAAAATCCTAGGAAGTTCTGGTCTTACGTTAAATCAGTAAGTGGCTCAAAACAGCATATCCAGACACTTTGGGATGATGACGGAATTGAAACAGAGGATGACACATGTAAAGATGAAATACCAAACACCTTTTTCCAAAGCTGTTTCATAGAGGAAGACCACACTGCAGTTCCTTCTCTAAATCCTCGCACAAACGAAAAAATTGCTGACATCAAAATAAGTGTCCAAGGAATACAAAAGCAACCAAAATCACTCAGCAGAGGAAAGTCCACTGGACCTAATGGGATACCAATTCGATTCTACAGAGAGTATGCAAAAGAACTTGCCCCCCTTCTAACAGCCGTGCACCGCAAGTCTCTAGAGGAACGGAAGGTTCCAAATGATTGGAAAAGAGCACAGGTAGTCCCAGTCTTCAAGAAGGGTCATCGAGCAGATGCGCAAAACTATAGACCTACATCTCTGACATCAATCTGTTGTAGAATTTTAGAACATGTACTTTGCTCGTGTATCATGTCATTTCTGGAAACCCAGAATCTACTTTGTAGGAATCAACATGGATTCCGGAAACAGCAATCGTGTGAGACCCAACTCACTTTATTTGTTCATGAGACCCAGAAAATATTAGATACAGGCTCCCAGGTAGATGCCATTTTCCTTGACTTCCGGAAGGCATTTGATACAGTTCCGCACTGTCACCTGATAAACAAAGTAAGAGCCTACGGAATATCAGACCAACTGTGTGGCTGGATTGAAGAGTTTTTAGCAAACAGAACACAGCATTTTGTTCTCAATGGAGAGACATCTACAGACGTTAAAGTAACCTCTGGCATGCCACAGGGGAATGTTATGGGACTATTGCTTTTCACAATATGTATAAATGACCTAGTAGATAGTGTCAGAAGTTCCGTGTGGCTTTTCGCGGATGATGCTGTAGTATACAGAGAAGTTGCAGCATTAGAAAATTGCAACAAAATGCAGGAAGATATGCGGTGGATAGGCACTTGGTGCAGGGATTGGCAACTGACCCTTAACATAAACAAATGTAATGTATTGCGAATACATAGAAAGAAGGATCCTTTACTGTGTGATTATATGATAGCGGAACAAACACAGGTAGCAGTTACTTCTGTAAAATATCTGGGAGTATGCATGCAGAATGATTTGAAGAGGAATGATCACATAAAATTAATTGTTGGTAAGGCAGGTGCCAGGTTGAGATTCATTGGGAGAGTCCTTAGAAAATGTAATCCATCAACAAAGGAGGTGGCTTACACAACACTCGTTTGACCTACACTTGAGTATTGCTCATCAGTGTGGGCTCCGTACCAGGTTGGGTTGACAGAGGAGATAGAGAAGATCCAAAGAAGAGCAGCGCGTTTCATCACAGGGTTATTTGGTAAGCGTGATAGCATTACGGAGATGTTTAGCAAACTCAAATGGCAGACTCTGCAAGAGATGCGCTCTAAATCGTGGTGTAGCTCGCTGTGCAGGTTTCAAGAGGATGCGTTTCTGGATGAGGTATCGAATATATTGCTTCCCCCTACTTATACCTCCTGAGGAGTTCATGACTGTAAAATTAGAGAGATTCGAGCATGCACGGAGGCTTTCTGGCAGTTGTTCTTCCCGCGAACCATATGCGACTGGAATAGGAAAGGGAGTTAATGACAGTGGCATGTAAAGTGCCCTCCACCACACACCATTGGGTGGCTTGAAAAGTATAAATGTAGATATAGATGTAGAAGGAAATGTGTGTCATGAACTGAAGCAGTCACTGAAAAGGCTCAGGTGCTGATTTCAGAGGACTCAGGGCAATCACTGAGGAAATTGGCATTAGTATTGAATGTCAGTGACTAAACAATGTATCAGATGACAGAGAGGACCTCATACAAGCCTTTTAGTCCAAAACTGGCTCTCAGATAAGGTTGGCATATTCTGGTCAAAGGAGTTCTGGCCCCCAAATAGCCAAGATTTTAATCCCCTCAACTACTATGTTTGGAGCATAACTGAAAGAGCTACCAATAAGATGAGGCACCCTAATGTTGCACCTTTACACAACAGTATCAAAGCAGCATTCACGAATATGGATATTGTGGTTTTAAAGAGTATGAGTGATCACTTCAGGACGAGATTGGAGGTGGTCATTGCAGCTGAAGTGCATTATGCTGAGTAATGTTACTCTTGAAAAATACCACTACCTACATGTAAAAGGATTTTCATTTTCATTTGCATTTTGTTTTAACAAATTATCTTTTAAGAAAATGTTTCATTTGTCCAGATTTAAAAGCTACATCATGTAATCTTTTGCACCTGGGAGTAAAACAGGGTGTCAAGTTCTCTGAATTTCTTCCTAGCAGTGTGTTAATTGCAGATAGCATTTGCTGCCAACTGAGACACCTTGGGGTACAAGACCAAAAAGACTGCATCAGATATATTTCACAATATATATAAATGACCTAGTAGATAGTGTCGGAATTTCCATGTGGCTTTTCGTGGATGATGCTGTAGTATACAGAGAAGTTGCAGCATTAGAAACTTGCAGCGACATGCAGGAAGATCTGCGGTGGATAGGCACTTGGTGCAGGGAGTGGAAACTGACCGTCAACATAGACAAATGTAATGTATGCAGATACATAGAAAGAAGGATCCTTTATTGTATGATTATATGATAGCGTAACAAACACTGGTAGCAGTTACTTCTGAAAAATATCTGGGAGTATGCGTACGGAATGATTTGAAGTGGAATTATCATATAAAATTAATTGCTGGTAAGGTGAGTGCCAGGTTGAGATTCATTGGGAGAGTCCTTAGAAAATGCAGTCCATCAACAAAGGAGGTGGCTTACACAACACTCATTCGACCTATACTTGAGTATTGCTCATCAGTGTGGGCTCCGTACCAGGTCGGGTTGACAGAGGAGATAGAGAAGATCCAAAGAAGAGCGACACATTTCATCACAGGGTTATTTGGTAGGTGTGATAGCATTACGGAGATGTTTAACAAACTCAAGTGGCAGACTCTGCAACAGGGGCCCTCTGCATCGTGGTGTAGCTTGCTGTCCAGGTTTTGAGAGGGTGCATTTCTGGATGAGGTATCGGTATATTGCTTCCCCCTACTTATACCTTCCAAGGAGATCACAAATGTAAAATTAGAGAGATTTGAGTGCGCATGGAGGCTTTCCGGCAGTCGTTCTTCCTGCAAACCATATGTGACTGGAACGGGAAAGGGAGTTAATGACAGTGGTACGTAAAGTGCCCTCCGCCAACACACCATTGGATGGCTTGCAGAGTATAAATGTAGATGTAGATGTACTGCTAATACATGTTAATGACTGCCCTCATTCTTCTGATTTGGCAAAAGAAGCTATTCAGTTGTCTGTTTGGGAGGTATTTCCTCACTCTTCTGTTAATCTCACAGCCTCAAATGTTAAAAGTTTTTGATTCTTATCAAATTACCATCAGGAAACATCTATTATAGACAAAAATTCACCTCAGACATGGCTTGACAACATCTTTAATACTAAATGAGCTCTCTAGAGGCATGGAACCAAGAACCTTATATATTGCTGATAATTAAATTGTCTCCTATGTTTATCTGTTCAATAAACTACCATAAAAAGGTCATAAAAATGTGCATTTGTGGCACCAGGGGGTTCAAAATTCTTTTGTGGGTATGTACATGGTGAGCATGGGTTCCCAAGTCTTTGCAGTACTTTTTCCTTTCCTGTGCTGCAGTCTTACTCTCTGACTACATATTTTCTTATATTTGGTCACTATGACAAATTCCTTGCTGACAACGTTGCTTGATTTCTTTATTTTACACTACCTATTTCAATTAACTCTTGTTTGTTCACCACATCAGGGTTTTACCTTCATCTTTTCAATTTTTTTTCCTGATGTGGAGGTTGTTTGGGGAAGTAAGCCCACTATCCAGCATAATAGCCAGCCCATGTGGTGTGTTGTCAGGAACCCATATGCTGACAGTCCCCTGACTATACCAGGAATCCACTACTGATGCTAGAGCTGATACCTCCTTGTGTATGCCAACGAGTAACTACTTGTTAATTCAGGAGCATCAGGACTTGGATCAATTGCTCTAGCTGGATAGACCCATGGCGAGATCTCCTTTGGAGTAGCTATCAGTGACTGGATACAAGTATCTGGCAGTCTATTCAGACAGACAGCAGTTCCTCAGTCCAGGTCTTTATGGTTCTAAGGACTTTCCTTCCTTGGCCACATGATGGGAGGACAACAAAACCAAGCAAATTGTAGAAACTTACACCTCTCACCTCCTGGCTTGCTCCCAGACAGATGTACGGTCCTTTCTGCCTACTAAACCAACGTTCTTTGAATACTGAAAATGCATTTAGAGAAATCACTTCCAGTAGAAAATTAGTGAATGGTTCCATCTTAATTAAAATGGTGAATCCTACCCAGCCCCAGGTGTTATTATCTTATTACTTCTCCTACTTTGTGATTTCAAAGTGCACCACCCCCTGTGGGAAAGTACCACATTGTCTGGTAGGAGCTTTCTGACTGACCAACTTCTTTTTGATCTTGATCTGTGTCTCCTCAATTACTGTACTCCGAGGGGATCTTTCCAGCTACTGAGCTTATAATTTCTTCCACCACCCTTGTGATTTCATTACAGTGATTGAAACATGACCAGTTTTGTACCTGTGAACACTTTTTGGTGATTCTGTCACTTACTTGTCAGTGCCTGATGGACCAGTTGCCACATGGGGCACTACAAAGGGCCAAGTGGGAGTTGTTGCATATGCTGTCACCTTCTTCTCCTCTCAATGAGATTTCAGTGATGAATAAACAGTAGCAATGCCAATATTGTACTAGGTACCAAAAGCTGGTTGAAACCAGACATAAATAACAGTGAAATTTAGAACTCAGATTCGACAACGTTTAAGAAGGATAGGACTGATGTTATGGGAAGTGGTGTGTTCATTGTAGGGTAAAGCTGTTTAAATGCACTTGAGATCAATACTGGGTCAGACTGTGAGATAATCTGGATAAGGCTGACAAGGATTGACCATTGTATTAGGATGTTTTTATAGACCACCAGCATCTGCAACAAACATCGCAGAACATTTCAAGTAAAGTCTTGAGTACACAGGAAATAAATATCCAAATTATCCATTAGTTATAGGTGGAGACTTTAATCTGGCATCCATTGACTGGGAAAATTACACATTTATCACAGGGGGCACAAGCAAAGACTCGTGTGGAATTATTCTAGTAGCCCTCTCAACATACAACCTTGAGCAATTGGTTAGAAAACCAACTCAAGAGGGGAACATATCCGATATATTGGCAACAAACAGACCTAATCTTTTTGAGGATGTCAATCTAGAAGAAGGTATAGCGACCATAATGTCGTTGTGGCTTCTACGTCAGTGGAAGTTGAAAAAACACCAAAGAAACAGCATAGAGTTTTCTTGTTTGGGAAAGCAAAAAAAAAAAGTGTCATTAATTAATATCTTCATTGTGAGCTCAAAGCATTCACCATGGGACACAAAGATATTGAGCATCTTTGGTCGGAATTTAAACGTATTGTCCACCATGTGCTAGAGAAGTATGCGCCTAGAGAAAATATAGGGGAGGGAAAGGATCCACCTTGGTACAACAAACATATTAGGTAGTTGCTGAGAAAGCAGAGAATTTTGCACAGTCATTTTAAACATAGTCACTTCCCTGGTGACAAACAGAAATTACTTGAAATGAAAGCAGCAATCAAAAGGTCAATGAGAGATTCTTTTATCAAATTTGAAAGCAATATTTTATTTGTAGACTCTAAAAATAATCCCAAAACATTTTTGTTGCACATAAAATATATGAACTCAACAAATAATTCAATACCTTCTCTTGCTGACAGTATGGGTAATGTAGTGTATGATGATAAACAGAAGGCTGAAATTCTAAACCTAGCTTTCAAAAACTCGTTTACAGTAGAGGACTACAGCACCATCCTCCCTTTCATTTATCGAACAAATGCAAGGATGGCTGACATAGTGTTTAGTGTATCTGGGATTGTAAAACAGTTAAGATCCTTAGATACCAGGAAGGCATCTGGCCCAGACGGTATCCCTGTAAGATTATATGTTGACTATGCCACAGATATAGCACCATTCTTATCCAACATCTATCAGAGATTGTTGGAAAAGTGGAAAGTTCCATGGGACTGGAACAAGGCCCAGGTCATAGCAATCTATAAAAAGAGGAGATAATCGGATGCACATAAATACTGGCCAATTTCACTGACATTGTTTGTAGTAGAATCATGGAACATATTTTGTGTTCAGACATAATTACCTTTCGAGACTCTGAGAAGCTCATCTGTAGAAACCAGCACGGTTTTAGGAAACAGTGGTCATGCGAGACACAGCCGGCTCTCTTTGTGCATGATATACAACAGGCTCTAGATACTGACTCCCAGGTTGATGCCATATTTCTAGACTTTTGAAAGGCATTCAACTCAGTTCCACACTGTTGCTTCATCCAAAAAGTGAGCACTTATGGTCTATCTGACAACGTGTGAAGTTGGATAGAAAGTTTTCTAACAGATGGAGAGCAGTATGTTGTCCTGAATGGAATGACTTTAACAGAAACAAGCATAACTTCAGGTGTGTCCCAGGGCAGCATAATAGGTCCACTGCTTTTTACGATTTACATAAACTATCTGGTTGATGGTATTGACAGGGGCAATAGACTGTTTGCCGATGATGCTGTAGTCTACAGGAAAGTAGTATCACATGAAAGTTGTGAGCAAATCAATGAGTATTTGCAGAAAATAAATGAATGGTGTAATGACTGGCAGTTATCTCTCAATATTAATAAGTGTAACCTACTGCATATAATATAATGTATGAGTACAAAATAAATGTCCAGTCTTTGGAAGCAGTAACATCCATTAAGTACCTGGACAAGACTATTCGAAATGATCTCAAATGGAATGATCAGATTACACAAGTAATGTTCAAGGCAAACTCTAGATTGTGGTTTATTGGTAGAATCCTGAAGCGAGGCAGTCCTTCAACAAAGGAAATTGCTTACAATACATTAGTTCGTCCAGTCTTAGAGTATTGTTCATCTGTATGGGATGCTTACCAGTTGGGTCTGATTCAAGAGATTGAGAATGTCCAAAGAAGAGTGGCAAGATTTGTGTCTAGTAGATTTAGCCATCATGAGAGCATTACAAGTCTCATAGAAAGTTTTAAGTGGGACACACTTGCAGATAGGCAATGCGCTAATTGGAAGGTGTTGCTCACTAAATTCTGAAATCCGATCTTCACTGAGGATGTAGAGCATATATTATTACCACCAACTTTCAAATTGCACAATGATCACCATTCAAAGATAAAAGAAATTAAAGATAAAAGAAATTAGATCTCGAACTGAGGCGTTCAGACAGTCGTTTTTACCTCGCATGATCCGTGAGTGGAACGGGGGGAGATATGACTTCGGCATGAATTGTGCTCTCCACCACACACTGCTTGGTGGCTAGAGGAGTATATATATAGATGTAGAGTTTTGTGGACTGGAACTGCTATCCCTATTTCTGCAAGCTCCCTACACTGACAGCTGTTGCAATGGTAAACTAAAGACTTTGCAACTGCTATTCAAAATCATCAAAAGGCTCTGCAACATCTCAAGCAACATCCTTCACAGACCAACCTCATCACTTTTAAGCAGCTGCATGGCAAGACTCACTGTTTAATTAAACTAAGAAGATATGGGCCAAGCTCTGTGGTCTACTGGGCAGCCAAAAATCAATAACTGTTCTCTACTTGGATCTAAATATGAGTAGTTCAGTGGCACTAATTTTAAGTTTGTCCATAGGCTAATGACATACAAAATGAGTTCTGAATGCTCTGACTGTTTTGCTGCCTGCCCTGCAAAATTCATTACATGTTGTCTGGTGACAATCAGAGCTGATAAACATCACTAAAACTTTTGAGTGCCATCAAATTGTAGTATTTCAGTGAGTAAAAAGCTTCTGAATTAAATTTAGTGCATTTGCAGCTGTAGGAGTGTTACATGTACATTTGTTTACAGAAATTAAATGTCAAATAATGATAATAATCAGAGTTTCAAAGAAAACTGAACCTAAGTAGTATTGTTGTAAACAATAATCATTATTTTTAAAGCATTATTTATGTAGAGCTGTTGAGAGCTTTTAATCAAGTAAGTAAATAAAAATTGTATTACTATTTTTTATTAAATTGTTTCCTCAGTTTACACTTGTGTGGCAAATGCAACTCAACCCGATCCCAGGCTTTATTGTAGCTGAATCACAAATGAGAAACAGCACCTTTTGTATAAATTATTTGATAATGTAACAACAGTAGTACGAAAAGAATAGATTGCTACTTATAACATGGTGGCGTATCTGATTCACAGACAGTCACAACAAAAATACTGCTGTACAAGCATACAGTCGAAAGGCCTTGCTTTCAAAGTAGAAAACACACAAACGTTCACACAAGCACAGCTCACACACACACACACACACACACACACACACACACACACACACACACACACACAGGACCACTGTCTTTGGCTACTGTGGCTGTACTTTCCACTGTTTGATTTAATTATGTAACATTTAGCTAATTCTGTAATGTTTGTAGAACACATATACAGTTTTCTTCAGTGAAATTTACATGATCACAATTTTTTGTCAAGCAGCTACCAATAAATAATTTTTATAGGTAAACAAAAGGTCATCACAATGAAGAAGTGTAGGAACTGCGGCAGAGTAGTGAAAAATGGTCGGTAGTGTGAAGACTGCCTACACTTTTTTCTGTTTAGTGTTGTGATGTGACCTTACAGAAGTGCCTGGGCAGTGAATACTAAGAAGCTAGTACTTTTAAGGCAACTGTGCAACTGAGTATGATGTCAGGTACATTGCTGTGAATGCTTCCCAGATAAGTGTGGAGATTGTGTCACTCTTTGAGCGATAAACAAATTCTGCACGAAGCATTCCATTGAATGTGTAAATACAGAGCTTTATGAGTCTTTCAAGATACTGAGGCGATCAGAGATAGGTGTGACTGATTTATCAACCTCACACAACTGCACACATAGTGTGGTCTGCATCTGAATGTTTCCATTAAAGGGGTTGGCACACATTCAGTATTTATTGAATATCTTCAATATATTGAAATAAAACACACACTGTCAATATTATTGTTGTCATTGTCAGTTAGCAACATGATTTTTCAAGCTTAAGATATGGAACGTGCAAAAGAAAGTGTATGCCACAATTGTACTAGCTGTTAACAACAGAAAACAATAAAAAATAGGAAATTGGTCATAAAATGTTTGAAAAATAAGAGTGACTTGTTGCATGTTAATTTACTGACTGAAATCGGGATCACTTTTCCAGAAATTTAATAAACTATTTTATGATCAGTCCTGCATAATAAAACAGATTATTAATGTCAATATGTAATAAAATAGAGAAGAAGTACTGGGACATTAATGAGGGATTGTTCACTACCAATGAGTGATTAGGAGTAACTTCGAGATTTCTGTCGAGACACAAATCATTCAGCTGCTCAAAGCTTAGTTATGCAATATGAGCAAACACAATTAGTAAAATTGTATGGAAGCCTGTGATGCAATTATGTCTGTGTAGCAAGGGTATGTGCAGGAAAATAACACGATACTTTTTTCTACATTTTGTGATAATTTGATGAAATTGACATGCATTTTGCTGATCTCTTATTAGCTATTACAGATGGATAACATATTTTTCAAAGAGGAATTCGTCTTACAAACTGCTTTGTAATTCACCTATACTATATTTTAAAATTAATAAAGTAGGCTGTGTAATAGAGAATTCTCTGTTGACCATCCTGAAGTGGTATAATCTGTTGATAGGTGCATAAAAATTATTTTGTGTTAAATGTAAACTTGAAAAATTGAATCTGAGGTATGATATGCACAAAGACAAATTTTAAACATAAAATGCACACTAACATAGTGTGGCTGGTAAAGATGTCAACATCTTGACTGGAGAATATTGCTAAAGAATCAATACTTGACCTCACACATTCAGTACCTATTGACAATATTGAGAATATTTCGAGGGCCATCAATACTGACTGTCAGTATTTCTAGTGTTGACAATACAACAATAGACACCCTCATACTGTCAATATATTCATGGTTTGATAATGTTACTGACTATGTGAAGGTCCCTTAAGAGGTTACTTGCATGACTTAATTTTCAGAAGCATTCACTACAATCAGAATACTGTGTTTTCAATCAGACCTTTTTTAGTGTAAATGTTTCTGAAAGACTGAGCTGCTAAATAACTATAGATACATTTATATCAAAAAATGGAGATACAAGACTGCAGCTTGGACAGTAAAAGACTTACAGTCATAATACATTTGACATTTCCATTAAAACACAAGAAGCTTGTAGGATAAGAAAAATGAGCTTCTCATATAATTACAGGATACTGAGTAATCTAAAGGTACTACTACAGATGTGGTAAAGGTAAAAAAACATTGTCTGGAAATCATAGCAATTGAACAGAAGGAAAGGAAGATTAGGATTTAATGTCCCATTGAATATGAGGTCCAGAAATTGAACAGATACAGATAGATGGATGCAAAACTTTCCGGCAGATTAAAACTGTGTGCCAGACCAAGACTTGAACTCAGGACCCATGCCTTTTGTGTGCAATTGCTCTACCAACTGGGCTACCTAAGCACAACTCACGACCTGTCCTCACAGCTTTAATTCTGCCAGTACCTCATCTCCTACTTCCAGACTTAAAAGGAGCTATCCTCTGAACCTTGCAGAACCAGCAGTCCTGGAAGAAAGGATACTGTGGAGACATGGCTTAGCCATGTTTCATTCTGGAACCAACCCCCAGGCTGGGGTAAAGCCATGTCTCTATAGTATCCTTTCTTCCAGGAGTGCTAGTTTTGCAAGGTTTGCAGAAGAGCTTCTGTGAAGTTTGGAAGGTAGGACACAAGGTATTGGCAGAATTAAAGCCATGAGGATGGATAGTGAGTCATGCTTGTGTAGCTCAGTTAGTAGAGCACTTATCCAAAAAAAGCAAAGGTTCCGGGGTGTGTGTCTCCGTCCACACACAATCTTAATTGCCAGAAAGTTTTGTATCATTGCACACTCCACTGCAGAGTGAAAATTTTATTATAGATGGATACAAGTTAGTATCTCATTAATGTAGATTTAAAAGGAGGAAAATGGTATTGGCCATATACCCAAACAGCTGAATAAAGACCCAGGCAAAAGATCTCAGTTAATATTGAGTTGAACAGTTATTTGAGTGCTGTACTTCAGCAACAGACTGGGTAACACACATGACAGCAACTTCAAGCTGCAACAACGTGCTACATTTCACCTTGAAAAGCTATCCCACCTTCTCCTAAAATACAACAGTGCTACATCTACATCTACATGATTACTCTGCAATTCACAATTAAGTGCCTGGCAGAGGGTTCAATGAACCACATTCAAGCTGTCTCTCTACCGTTCCACTCTTCAACAGCGCGCGAAAAAAACGAGCACTAAAAATTTTTCTGTGCAATCCCTGATTTCTCTTATTTTATCATGATAATCATTTCTCCCTATGTAGGTGGGTGCCAACAGAATGTTTTCGCAATCAGAGGAGCAAACTGGTTATTGAAATTTCATGAGAAGACCCCGTTGCAACGAAAAACGCCTTTGTTTTAATGATTGCCACGCCAATTCACATATCATGTCTGTGGCACTATCTCCCCTATTTCGTGACAATACAAAATGAGCTGCCCTTCTTTGAACTTTTTCAGTATCATCTGTGAGTCCCACCTGATACGGATCCCACACCACACAGCCATACTCCAGAGTAGGACGGACAAGTGTAGTGCAAGCAGTCTCTTTAGTAGATCTGTTGTACCTTCTAAGTGTTCTGCCAATGAATGGCAGTCTTTGGTTTGCTCTACCCACAAAATTATCTATGTGAGCACGCCAACTTAGGTTATTTGTAATTATAATCCCTAAGTATTTAGTTGAATTAACAGCCTTCAGTTTTGTGTGACTTATCGTGTAAGTGAAATTTAGCGGATTTCTTTTAGTACTCATGTGAATAACTTCATACTTTTCTTTTTTCAGGGTCAATTGCCACTTTTTGCACCACACAGACATCTTACCTAAATTATTTTGCAGTTTGTTTGGGTCATCTGATGACTTTACAAGACGGTAAATGACAGCATCTTTTGCAAATAAACGAAGAGGGCTACTCAGATTGTCTCCTATGTCATTAATATAGATCAGGAACAATAGAGAGCCTATAACACTTCCTTGGGGAATGCCAGATATTACTTCGGTTTTACTCAATGACTTTCCATCTATTACTATGAACTGTGACCTTTCTGACAGGAAACCATGATTTCGATCGCACAACTGAGGCGATATTCAATAGGCACACAGTTTGGTTAGAAGACACTTATGACAAATGGAGTTGAAAGCCTTCTGAAAATCTAAAAATATGGAGCCAATCTGAAATCCCTTGTCACTAGCACTCATTTCTTCATGAGCATAAAGAACTAGTTGTGTTTCACAAAAATGATATTTTCTGAATCCATGCAGACTGTGTGTCAGTAAATCATTTTCTTTGAGGTATTTCATAATTTTTGTATACAGTATACATTCCAAAACCCTATTTCAAATCGACGTTAGTGATATGGGCCTGTAATTCAGTGGATTACTCCTATTTCCCTTTTTGGGTATTGGTGTGACTTGAGCAACTTTCCAGTCTTTAGGTACAGAAATTTCTGTGAGTGAGCGGTTGCATATAACTGCTAAAATATGGAGCTACTGCCTGTGCACACCCTGAAAGTAACCTGACTGGTATACCATCTGCACTGGAAGCCTTGCCTTTATTAAGTGATTTAAGCTGCTATGCTACACCGAGGATGTCTACGTCTATGTTTCTCATCTTTGCAGTTATTCTTGATTGGAATCCAAGAATATTTACTTCATCTTCTTTGGTGAAGGAGTTTCAACAAACTGGATTTAATAACTCTGCTTTGATGGCACTTTCATCAGTGACTTCATGATTGTTATTGCGCAGTGAAGGTATTGGTTGCATCTTGCCACTGGTGTGCTTTATATATGACTAGAATCTCTTTGGGTTTTATGCCAGATTCTGAAACAGAGTTTCGCTGTGGAAATTATTAAAAGCATCTCACATTGAAGCAAGTGCTATATTTCAAACATCTGGAAAACTTTGCCCGTATTCGGGATTTTGCATTCTTTAAAATTTGGCATGCTTTTTTTGTAGCTTTTGCAACAGCAATCTGACTTATTTTGTGTACCATGGGGGATCAGTACCATCACTTATTAATTTATGTGGTATATATCTCTAAATTGCCATCAATACTATCTCTTTGAAATCATTCCACATCTTTTCCATGCTTATGTGATCAGATCGAAAGGAGTGGAAACTGTCCCTTAAAAAGGCGTTAAGAACATTTTTATCAGCTTTTTAAAATAGATGTACTTTTCATTTCTTTTTGATGGTTGTGGGTTTCACAGTATTCAGCCTTGCAGCAACTGTCTTGTGGTCGCTAATTCCTGTATTCGTCATGATACTGGCTTCCTTCCCCTCCTTGGCAGCCATGTTACTAAGGGGTCCCATTATGTGCCCTATTGTCCAGGATTATTTGTTGCTAAGAGGTCAAGTATGCTTTCACAAACATTTATGCTTTGAGTAGGCTCATGAAGTAATTGCTCAAAATAATTTACTAAGAAAGCATTCAGTACAATTTCAGATGATGTTTTATGCCTGCTGCTGGCTTTAAACTTATAATTTTTCTAGGATATTGAGGGTAGATTGAAGTCACCACTGACTATAATTGTATGAATGGGTACCTATTTGAAATTAGACTCAAGTTTTCTTGGACCTGTTCAGCAACTATATGTTCTGAGTTGGGGAGTCTGTAAAATAATCCAGTTAATAGTTTAGTTCAATTGTTAAGTATAACCTCTACCCATACTATTTCGCAGGAACTATCTACTTCAATTTCACTACAAGGCAAACTACTTCTGACACCAATAAATACTCCACCACCAACTGTATTTAATCTATCTTTTCTGAACACTGTTAGATCATTTGAAAAAATTTCAGCTGAACTTATTTGTGGCTTTAGCCAGCTTCCTGTACCTATAACTATCTGAGCTTCATTGCTTTCTATTAGGGCTTGGAGCTGGTTCTTTCCCAACAAAGCTACAACAATTTACAACTACAATACCGATTGTTCCTACAACTACCTTACTGTGCTTTACCTGCCCAATTTTAGATGGATGCCCTTTCTGTGGTTTCCTGTGATCCTCTAACTTAAAAAAACTGCCCAGTCTCTTCCACACAGCCCCCACTACCCATGTTGCTGCTTCCTGTGTGTAGTGGCCTCCTGACCTATTAAGCAGAACCCAGAAACCCACCACTCGATTGCGCAAGTCAAGGAATCTGCAGTCTACACAGTCACAGAACTGCCTGAGCCTCTGATTCAGACCATCCACTTGGCTCTGCACCAAAGGACCACAGTTGGTTCTGTCGACGATGCTGCAGATAGTGCACTCCACCTTAATCTCGGAAGCAAGACTGATAGTCTTTACCATTTCCACTAGCCACTCGAAACCAGAGAGAATCTCCTCCGATCCAAAGTGACACACGTCATTGGTACCAACATAGGCTACCACTTCCCCTGGTATGCACAAGGAGTTCACACTGGCTTCCTTCCCCTCTTTGGCAGCCATGTTACTAAGGGGCCCCTTTATGTGCCCTAATAACTGGTACAATGGGATGTACCCCCTGCCATGCATTTCATTATGATTTGCAGAGTATGGATGTAGGTCTGGAATTACATCATATACTACACTAATTTTATTTTTGATGTTTGTGATGGCTTAAGGTATTTCATCCTTCTAGTCTGGCTGCTGGACTACCATAATAGCATACCATATTAGTCTGACTATAAGCCACATTATTTACCCAAAATTTTTCCATGAAAAATTATAATGCTTCTGTGTAAATATCAGTATTTCTATGCATCACAGAGTTAGCATTTGGAAACTAATTGCTGTATATGATGTTGCAGTGCAACCAACTTTGATTGTTGGTGTTTCATTGAGTTAGTGACTTATCATGATCACAGTTTCACTGTTTTACATGGCAGTACAGATACAGTTTCTCTCTTAAATAAAGAGTAAAATTTAGTCTTCACCAATGAGTGATGATGTCAAATGCAAATCATTAACAAGCTTCAGACTTCAGCACAGTTCTTGTCCAAATTTCAAATTCTCAGTTACTCTTTATGTGAAGACTACATCTAATAGAAAAGCTTTCAAAAATATGGTTCAAGAAGTGTCCAATGATAGTTGCATGAACAACATAATTTAGGATGAGAATGATGATAATACAGACATGATGAAACAAACATCAGTAGTGAAGTTAACAGTGACATCAGTTACCAACATTACTGAAGTGCTGGTAGTTCTATGTAATTTATGTACATTATAACACAACAAATATTTGATACTGAATTACTATATTGTGAACAGTTTTTGTAAATGGGCAATGTGATGTCAGTTTTTCTCCATAGAGTTTCACCATTTCTAGCCCTCCTCCTCCATCAAAATTAAGGATATATTCAGGTATGGCTCATAATTGAGCCAATACAGTATGCAAAATTTCTAGTGAATTTCTTTTCTTGCTTTCCATTTAATATTCTAACAATTGTGTGTCATACTCCCTGGTAGATATTAGTCTTATTAGTTATATCTTTGTCTTTCTCCTAAGTTGTATTGCAGCTAAGATATTGTAATAGTGCACTTGCTGCAAAGTTATTTTATTGATGATTATCTCTGATGAAACTGGATCTTATCCCATAACATTCCTTTACTTTCGGCAGTTGAAATTTTAAAAATGTAATTGTAGCTTAGCCAGTGTTGTTTGTATCCTGCCATTTGCAGGTTATCCTTATTTTCTTAGCCTTATTTTCCTGCATCACTGCTGAACATCAGCATACACAAGAGTATTGAAATGTCTCTGTTAAGAAGGTTGTCATAAGCTTTCCCAAAGGTAAGCTGGCCTTGGCTGCTGTAACTAGTCCCTGATATCCTGGATGATGATGCTGGGACAGAGTTGAGATCCAAGTATGTCCCACATGTTCTATTGGGGGCAGATCTGGGGATATTACTGGCAATGGGAGTACCTCAGCATCATGCAGACAATTCACAGAGACACATGCCAACAGGCATTGTCCTGGTGAAAAATACATGAGTAGGTCTGATGTTCATGACATACTGTTATGCCATAATATTTCCCTAAATCACTACCAGCCATGACATGAAATCATACCCAATGGCTGACCACAACATGACACCAAAATTAACATTACTGGGCCTCTCCAAAATGCTGGAAGAATGTGAACTCTCTCCAGGCCACTTCCATGCTTGCTGACAATGACCATCTGAGTAGAGCAGATCAGCTACTCATTGCCCTGCACAATAAAACATCATTCCTCAGCATTCCATGCTTTCCAGGCACATCACCATTCAAAATGCAGCTGTTTGCATTGTAGCATTAATGGGAGCGTACACATAGGATGGTAATTCCTTAGTCCTGCTGCTCTGTGTCAGACCAATGCTGTATGATGACACACAGTGTTGCAGGTATTCCATTACTTGTTCATGAATTGCAGGAGCAAATGTGAAAGGGTCATGATATGCTTGATGGCACAATACGACATTCCTCCATGGTGGTGGTTAGTCATCGTTAATGGTAACACTGATAATGATATGTCTGCCCTCACGTTTCCATGCAGTCCAACACTGGTCCACTATCACATCTGAATACACCACAAATTGGTCAAATGCAGACCCACAATGATTAACCTTTCAAACTCTCTAAGATAGTGATAACACTGTCCCACACAAGTATGTGGCACCTCTGTGTCCTTCACAATCATCAGTCAACATCTGACACCAATCATGTAGTAGTAGTAGTAGCTTTATTCATCCATAGATCTCTTTTTACAAGGATACAGGACATGTTAAAGTATTTACAAATTTATAATAGAGGGAAACATTCCACGTGGGAAAAATATATTTAAAAAGAAAGATGATGAGACTTACCAAACAAAAGCGCTGGCAGGTCGATAGACACACAAACAAACACAAACATACACACAAAAATCTAGCTTTCGCAACCAACGGTTGCCTCGTCAGGAAAGAGGGAAGGAGAAGGAAAGACAAAAGGATATGGGTTTTAAGGGAGAGGGTAAGGAGTCATTCCAACCCCGGGAGCGGAAAGACTTACCTTAGGGAGAAAAAAGGACAGGTATACACTCGCACACACACACATATCCATCCGCATATACACAGACACGGATGGATATGTGTGTGTGTGCGAGTGTATACCTGTCCTTTTTTCTCCCTAAGGTAAGTCTTTCCGCTCCCGGGGTTGGAATGACTCCTTACCCTCTCCCTTAAAACCCATATCCTTTTGTCTTTCCTTCTCCTTCCCTCTTTCCTGACGAGGCAACCGTTGGTTGCGAAAGCTAGATTTTTGTGTGTATGTTTGTGTTTGTTTGTGTGTCTATCGACCTGCCAGCGCTTTTGTTTGGTAAGTCTCATCATCTTTCTTTTTAAATATATTTTTCCCACGTGGAATGTTTCCCTCTATTATAAATTTGTAAATACTTTAACATGTCCTGTATCCTTGTAAAAAGAGATCCGTGTCTGTGTATATGCGGATGGATATGTGTGTGTGTGCGAGTGTATACCTGTCCTTTTTTCTCCCTAAGGTAAGTCTTTCCGCTCCCGGGATTGGAATGACTCCTTACCCTCTCCCTTAAAACCCATATCCTTTTGTCTTTCCTTCTCCTTCCCTCTTTCCTGATGAGGCAACCGTTGGTTGCGAAAGCTAGATTTTTTTGTGTATGTTTGTGTTTGTTTGTGTGTCTATCGACCTGCCAGCGCTTTTATTTACAAATTTAGATCAATTTAAAATAAGCTAATTTGTATACACATATATTTACAGACTTCTAGTTAGAGACAATCATTAGATTTACTCCTGCTATACAATAATTTTTTTACAAATTTCTGTACCGCAACTTCCCATTTGCTATCCTGAAAAAGTGAGTCAGCATCCCTCCATAATGAGTGAGATGTTGAGCTCAGAAAGAATAAGAGGTGTTAGTATTGTGCTGTGCATAGCTTGGGGGTAAGTATTTCTAGAAAAGGGAAAAAAGAAGGAAAAATACATAAAGTGAAGGTGTTATGTGGAATGTTGGATATTTTATAATCATCATCACTATTATTATTATTTATTTGTATAACATTCTTTATCAAACCCCTACTCTGTTTTAGCTCCTTCAATGTATAAAATGTACTGTGTAAGAGGTACTTTTTAGCTGCCTTTTAAATAAACGTATTTTGGCAATTTCTTTAATCTCTTTTGGTAATTTATTGTACAGTTTTATTCCTTGGTGGAAAATGCTGTTTTGAGTTTTATGTTTCTTTTTTCTTGGTAAATGTAAGTTGAGTCTATCTCTTATTGCATGGTCATGGACAGAGCTCTTTGTGCACTAATTACCAATGTTATTTTTGATGTGTACAACTGACAGATAAATGTGTTCACATGGAGCAGTTAAGAGCCCCAGTGTTCTGAACAGATCTTTACAATGAGCTTGACTAGGATATTTGGTTATTATTCTTATGGCTCTTTTCTGGAATTTGAAAACTGTGTTCGCATTTTGTTCATTTCTTCCTCAAAGAAGAATTCCATAGCTAAGAATTAAGTGTACATGTGAATAATATGTAACTAAAAGACACTGCATGTTTCACACTGATGATAGGATTCCAATAGCATAACATGCTGATGACATTCTGTTTGCAAGTACCTTTGTGTGTTCACACCACTTCAACTGAAAATTAATCTTTATGTTCAATGTCACTTTATTACTTATTGACCAATCATAAACTTCCTTGAGAGTTTCATTTGCTTTCTTAGCAAGGAGTTCTCTTGTTTTCTCAGTGACTATAATATTTCTGTCATCAGTGAAGAGGATTTTTTCACCATAACATTACTGGGAAAGTCATTGATGTATATCAGGAACAGTATTGGTCCTTATATGCTACCTTGCGGAACCCCTACATTAATGTATTTTGGTTCTAATAAGTGTTTTACTAACACTGAGTAAGCTAACACATACCAATGTAATAGTGGCTAAAATACCTCACCGTTATGATCTAATAGAACAATCATGTGTGAACAACGAAATTAAAAAAGCAAATAACCTCTATGATTCAGTACGTAAACATTTCAAAAATGTAACAGTGATTGACATGAACAATATTTCAGACTGCTGCCACACCACAATTGTGCCCCTTAGCAAACCTTGTCTCCGTAATAGAGCTTGTCATACAAGCCATGGTCAGCATCTAAATGGCTTAGGAAAGTCACTTCTAAGCAAAAAAATACTTGGGATTGTAAGAAAAAAATTAAGCTCTGCTAATAAAACAATTTATAGGCTTCAGTTCAAAGATATGGTACAGGGAAACTCCCAGTAGTGACCAAATCTAACACAAGTTGGATTTGGTCACAACAGCCTGCAAGGGACAGTAAAGATAATGCAACAGAAAAAGCAACAAGTATTTCTCCCAGTAACAAAAACGATTTAATGTTATTTCATATTAATGTACAACCCCTAAAACATGAGGTTAATGAGTTACAGTTGAGGGAATATAGAATAGTTGTAGGTAAACAGATGTATTCACACTTAGCTTCTACAAAGATACAAGTCCGGAGGCTAACTGCCGTTAGCGTCCAACATCCTCTCCCAAAGCCCTCTCCTCAAAGATAGCACACTTACACACACAACAAAAATCGATATTTATGGCGCTCTACGCCACACAGTACTTGGCAGACAAAATTAACTGTAGCGTACTATGTATTAATGAGCATTGGTTGCATGACTCAGAAATAGATTTGTGTGTACCTTATGGCTACATATTAGCCACAAAATATTCTAGAACAAATATTGCACATGGTGGAGTTGCAATCTACATCAAAGAAAACTTAAATCAGCAGCATTCAGTGATAGACCTACACAAACATTGCATTGAAGTGTATCTGAAGTAGCAGCCATAGTACTGCATGACCAAAAAATTATCATTGCTTCTGTGTAACGTACACCAGCCTCTGATGAGGAAGTTCTTATAGATAAACTAAATTCACTAATCAAATTGTTCACTAAACACAAAATTCACAAAATTTTTATTGCAGGTGACTTCAATATAGATATAAGGGAAAGTAGAAAAAATGTAAATGATGTGGTTAACAGCCTAAAGGCACTAAAGTGCTTATCTGATCACGATAGGATATGGGTCAGAACAGACAGTATGAACCCGGAGAGAACTAAACAGTTAGTCACTTTCAGAATACTAACAGAGAGTAATATTGTACAATTGAAACATGAACTGAAGGTGGTAGATTGGCCAAATACACTACACAATATAAAAAGTCTTGATGAATGTTTCTCTATGTTTTTATATATCATTAAAAATGCAGTAGATAGACACTGTCCACTTATCATAAAAAGATGTGCCCCTAACAACAGAAAAAAACCTCAGCACTCTAACAAGTGGTACACTCCAGAGCTCAAGCAAATGAGGACACTGCTACTTATACTAAAAAATGATAGTGATAAAAATGAGGAAGCCAGGAAACACTATGTGACCCTTAAGAAGTTGTACAAATATGAAATAAAATCAGCTGAATGTGAAGTACATGATGAATATATTGCAGGCTCAAAAAATGCCTGTCAAGCAGCTTGGAATATAATAAAAAGTGAAATCAATATGAGTAAAGAGGAAGTCACAGTGCCTATAGATTGCAACATCCTTAACGAGTATTTTATAAATTGTGCCAGCTCTCATTCACCTTATTTTCTTTTTCTTCTTCTTTTGGTAAAAACAATTCTGATAATATTTCAGCTGCTGTAACCCTTCTTAAACAACAAGCACCAGCAACCAAGAAATTCTCTTGGTCAAAAATCACCTCCAGCCACATTATCAAATCTATAAAGAAACTTAAAAACTCAAAAACAGAGGACTATTACAGACTTAGTAACAGTATTGTTAAACACATAGCCACTGCAATCTTAATGCTACTAACATATCTGACGAATCACATACTAGAAGAAGGAGTATTCCCTGAATGTCTGAAAATGACAGTTACACTGCCAATCTATAAGAAAGGTGACAGAAAAATGCCAAATAAGTGTAGACCTATATCAATAGTTCCCATTACATCAAAAGTAATAGAAAACTGCATACATATCCAAATTTACAATTATTTTGAAAGTAACAAATTATTGAGTAAGAACCAGTTTGGCTTCTACATCTACATCTACATCTATACTCCGCAAGCCACCCAACGGTGTGTGGTGGAGGGCACTTTACGTGCCACTGTCATTACCTCCCTTTCCTGTTCCAGTCGCGTAAGGTTCGCGGGAAGAACGACTGTCTGAAAGCCTCCGTGCGTGCTCTAATCTCTCTAATTTTACATTCGTGATCTCCTCGGGAGGTATAAGTAGGGGGAAGCAATATATTCGATACCTCATCCAGAAACGCACCCTCTCGAAACCTGGCGAGCAAGCTACACCGCGATGCAGAGCGCCTCTCTTGCAGAGTCTGCCACTTGAGTTTGATAAACATCTCCGTAATGCTATCATGGTTACCAAATAACCCTGTGACGAAACGCGCCGCTCTTCTTTGGATCTTCTCTATCTCCTCCGTCAACCCGATCTGGTACGGATCCCACACTGATGCGCAATACTCAAGTATAGGTCGAACGAGTGTTTTGTAAGCCACCTCCTTTGTTGATGGATTACATTTTCTAAGGACTCTCCCAATGAATCTCAAAATGGTACCCGCCTTACCAACAATTAATTTTATATGATCATTCCACTTCAAATCGTTCCACACGCATACTCCCAGATATTTTACAGAAGTAACTGCTTCCAGTGTTTGTTCTGCTATCATATAATCATACAATAAAGGATCCTTCTTTCTATGTATTCGCAATACATTACATTTGCTGTGTTAAGGGTCAGTTGCCACTCCCTGCACCAAGTGCCTATCTGCTGCAGATCTTCCTGCATGTCGCTACAATTTTCTAAAGCTGCAACTTCTCTGTATATTACAGCATCATCTGCGAAAAGCCGTATGGAACTTCTGACAGTATCTACTAGGTCATTTATATATATTGTGAAAAGCAATGGTCCCATAACACTCCCTTGTGGCACGCCAGAGGTTACTTTAACGTCTGTAGACGTCTCTCCATTGGTAACAACATGCTGTGTTCTGTTTGCTAAAAACTCTTCAATCCAGCCACACAGCTGGTCTAATATTCCGTAGGCTCTTACTTTGTTTATCAGGCAACAGTGCGGAACTGTATCAAACGCCTTCCAGAAGTCAAGGAAAATAGCAACTACCTGGGAGCCTGTATCTAATATTTTCTGGGTCTCATGAACAAATAAAGCGAGTTGGGTCTCACACGATCGCTGTTTCGGGAATCCATGTTGATTCCTACATAGTAGATTCTGGGTTTCCAAAACCGACATGATACTCGAACAAAAAAATGTTCTAAAATTCTACAACAGATCGACGTCAGAGATATAGGTCTATAGTTTTGCGCAACTGCTCGACGACCCTTCTTGAAGACTGGGACTACCTGTGCTCTTTTCCAATCATTTGGAACCTTCCGTTCCTCTAGAGACTTGCGGTACACGGCTGTTAGAAGGGGGGCAAGTTCTTTCGCGTACTCTGTATAGAATTGAATTGGTATCCCGTCAGGTCCAGTGGACTTCCCTCTGTTGAGTGATTCCAGTTGCTTTTCTATTCCTTGGACACTTATTTCGATGTCAGCCACTTTTTCGTTTGTGTGAGGATTTAGAGAAGGAACTGCAGTGCGGTCTTCCTCTGTGAAACAGCTTTGGAAAAAGGTGTTTAGTATTTCAGCTTTACCCGTGTCATCCTCTGTTTCAATGCCTTCATCATCCCGGAGTGTTTGGATATGCTGTTTCGAGCCACTTACTGATTTAACGTAAGACCAGAACTTCCTAGGATTTTCTGTCAAGTCAGTACATAGAATTTTATTTTCGAATTCACTGAATGCTTCACGCATAGCCCTCCTTACGCTAACTTTGACATCATTTAACTTCTGTTTGTCTGAGAGGTTTTGGCTGCGTTTAAACTTGGAGTGAAGCTCTCTTTGCTTTCGCAGTAGTTTCCTAACTTTGTTGTTGTACCACGGTGGGTTTTTCCTGTCCCTCACAGTTTTACTCGGCACGTACCTGTCTAAAACGCATTTTATGATTACCTTGAACTTTTTCCATAAACAACTCAACATTGTCAGTGTCGGAACAGAAATTTTCGTTTTGATCTGTTTGGTAGTCTGAAATCTGCCTTCTATTACTCTTGCTAAACAGATAAACCTTCCTCCCTTTTTTTATATTCCTATTTAATTCCATATTCAGGGATGCTGCAATGGCCTTATGGTCACTGATTCCCTGTTCTGCGCTTACAGAGTCGAAAAGTTCGGGTCTGTTTGTTATCAGCTGGTCCAAGATGTTATCTCCACGAGTCGGTTCTCTGTTTAATTGCTCTGTTTAATTGCTTTCGATCAGAACTATCGATAACCAAAGCAGTTGAATGCCTCCTTAGTAATATATATGAAGGATATGAAAATAAGAAACTCACTTGTGCTACACTGTTAGATTTAACAAAAGCCTTCGACTCAGTCACACATGAAACAATGATTAAAAAACTAGAACATTATGGTACTGTAGATAAACCATTACAATTTTTTCAATCATACTTAAGCAATAGGGTACAATTAGTAAAAAAAACTATCAAAAGTCAACACCCATGAAAGTAAAGAGAGGAATTCCACAAGGCTCAGTGCTTGGCCCTTTCCTGTTCATTGTTCACATCAATGACTTCTCAAATTATATGCCATGCAACAATGTACTGTATGCTGATGATATGACACTAATAACAGATGGAGAAAATCTGCAAGATGTCATGGAATACAACAAAGTAGTAACTGAAATGAGCAGTGACTGGTGCAGAGTCAATCTTTTATCAATAAACAAATTGAAAGCTGAAGAAATTTACTTCACCCTGAAACCAATTGAACAGAATACAAAAAATGTCAAGTTACTAGGTTTACATATAGATCAAAAACTTACATGGGACAGACACACAAATTATCTATGTGGCAAAGTTGCTCGAACTCTCTTTCTATTACACAAGCTGAGATATGTTATCAGTAAAAATCTGCTAATCTCCACATATTTTGCTTTTTTCCATTCACAACTGCAATACGGGATACTTCTTTGGGGTAACTCAGTGGGTTCAAGTACCATCTTCAAGTGGCAGAAGAAAGCAGTCAAGTGCATTTTAGGACTAGCACCAAGACAAAGTTGCAAAAACCATTTTCAAGAACTAAAGATAATGACACTACCTAGTATATACATTTATAATTATTTAATATATGCTAAAGAGAATGTAAAGAAGTTTAACTTAAGATCTGAAGTGCATGTTCATAATACTCGAAATAATAGTAACATAGACCTACCATACACAAGGCTGACATTGACACAAAAGAGCCATAAACACCTTAGCTTAAAATTTTATAACAAACTCCCAAAAGCTGTGAGTGAACTACCGATGAACAACTTTAAGCACACAATAGCAGTGTGGCTCAAATGTATGCCGTATTACTCACTTGATGAGTTTCTAAACAGTGACACAAAAGAGATATGCTACATGAAACAAAAAAACTGCCATGTGAATTATACATATATGTTTGTGACAGTAATGTACCAGCAAAGACTTTTTACATGGAAACGTAAGATGCGCCATAAATATATCTTAATACTACTGTACATTTAACTGTTATTATGTATTATTATTATTATTACTATTATTATTATTATTATTATTACTACTATTGTGCATGAATAATTGTGGTATTATCAATATTACTTTAGCATGGTATCTGCTTGCCCTGCAGAGGTACAATTATGTACAATAATAATTATTGTAATTAAAAAAAAATGTATTTAACACACTGACGATGCCAATTGTATGGAAAACATATTGAAAGGCAAATAAAGATTCTATTCTATTCTATTCTATGTGTTATTTCTACTCTTTGTACCCTATCTGTTAGGTATGCTCAAAATCAGTTGTTAGCTACCCCTTTTATTCCTAATGCTTCTAATTTATTTAATAGCATCTTGTGATCGACTGTATCATACGCCTTTGAAAGATCCAAAAATTTGCCTGTGACATACTCATCTTTATCAAGAGCATTAAGTACAACTTTTGTGAATTCTACTATGGCTGACTCCGTATTTTTACCACTTCGGAAACCAAACTGTGATTCACTTAAAAGATTGTATTTATTCAGGTAATTCATTAATCTGTCTCTCATAATTGCTTCTATTATTTTTGAGAATGCTGACAGCAGGGAAATGGGCTGGTAATTTTCTATGTCTTCTGCATTACCTTTCATAAGCAAAGGTACAACTCTTTCCTGTTTTAACTGCTCTGGAAATGTCCCTGATGTGAAAGATTCATTTATTATATTTGTTAAGGGGCCTTGTATAATCCCTACACATTGTTTCAGTACACACATTGGTTCTTCATCTAAGCCTACTGACTTTTTATTTGTTAGTTTTTACTGACTTCATTCCCTGTGGTTGGAAGTAACATCATTGTATTTAGTGCAACATTATTTACAGGTGTTATATTTGTCTGGGGGAATTTTTGCTTTAACTTCTCTGCAGTACTTGAAAAATGCTCATTTATATAGTTTGCTAAGTGCTGTGGATCATTTATTACTTTATCCCCCTCCCTTAGCAGTATGTTATTCTGCATTTGTTTGCCTCTCCCCGTTTCCTTTTTTATAACATCCCAGACTGCTTTGCTTTTATTCTCTGAATTATATATTATTTTGTCATTAAATGACTTTTTTGCAGCAATCAGCACCTTCCTTAAGATCTTTTTGTATCTATGATAGAAAATTAAGAATTCTGGATTACTGGGAATCTTTTTCATGGAACTGAGGTGTTTAAGTGTTTGGGAGGACTACTTAATACCCGCTGTTATCCATCTGTTTTTCTGAGATGTTGATACAGACATGCATACTTTTGGAAAGGTCTTTTCAAAGTTCAATTTAAACAATGTGGAGAATTTACAGAATTTCATATTCACATTGGTTTCCTTATACACTTCATCCCAGCTTTGTTTTTCTAGTTCTTTTGAAATATCTTTTATTTTGATTTCTGATAGATGTCGTTTGTAGCTTGAAGTTTAGGGAATGATTTGAAGTCTGACTTTACTGTTGTTATTTGACAGAGGTGGTCTGATAGTCCGAGATATTTTACAGCTACATCACATTTTTCCCTGTCCATATTTGTGGCCACATGGTCAATTACTGATGAAGACATTGTGGTAACCCTTGTTGCACTATTGACCAATATGGACATGCCAAAAGTTTGAAGGATGTTTATGAAGGTGCTGCTGGATTCATTTATGATGTTAGTGTTGAAGTTAACGTGCCCACACAGAATTATGTTGACCTTTGTACTTGGGACTTTATCTAGAACTTCTGTTAACTTATCGAAAAAAGTGTCCACACTACCACTGGGAGATCTATACACACACTAAATGATTAATTTCTTGGTGATATCAAGCCCTGTTAATTCAATAGCTGATATTTCAAAGTGTTTCTCTTCACTTGCTGTACTGAGGTCATGTCTTGATTTGAAATGTGTTGCTTTTCTGATATAAATGCATGATCCTCCACCCCTTGAAGTAGTTATGCAGTAAGAGTTTGCCTTTTCATACAATGATAATACTACATGTTGGATTTCTGTGTCTCTACACCAGTGCTCAGTAATACACTACTGGCCATTAAAATTGCTACACCACGAAGATGATGGTTCAAATGGTTCAAATGGCTCTGAGCACTATGGGACTTAACATCTATGGTCATCAGTCCCCTAGAACTTAGAACTACTTAAACCTAACTAACCTAAGGACATCACACACATCCATGCCCGAGGCAGGATTCGAACCTGCGACCGTAGCAGTCCCGCGGTTCCGGACTGAGCGCCTAGCCACGAAGATGACATGCTACAGACACAAAATTTAACTGACTGGAAGAAGATGATGTGATATGCAAATGATTAGCTTTTCAGAGCATTCACATAAGGTTGGCGCCGGTGGCGACACCTACAACCTGCTGACACGAGGAAAGTTTCCAACCGATTTCTCATACACCAACAGCAGTTGACCGGCATTTCCTGGTGAAACATTGTTGTGATGCCTCGTGTAAGAAGAGAAATGTGTACCATCGTGCTTCCGACTTTGATAAAGGTCGGATTGTAGCCTACCGCGATTGCGGTTTATTGTATCGCGACATCGCTGCTCTCGTTGGTCGAGATCCAATGACTGTTAGCAGAATATGGTATCGGTGGGTTCAGGAGGATAAAATGGAACGCCGTGCAGGATCCCAATGCCCTCGTATTACTAGCAGTCAAGATGACAGGCATCTTATATGCATGGCTGTAATGGATCGTGCAGCCACGTCTCGATCCTTAGTCAACAGATGGGGACGTTTGCAAGACAACAACCATCTGCACAAACAATTCGACGATGTTTGCAGCAGCATGGACTATCAGCTCAGAGACAATGGCTGTGGTTACCCATGACACTGCATCACAGACAGGAGCGCCTACGATGGTGTACTCAATGACGAACCTGGGTGCACAAATGGCAAAACGTCATTTTTTTTTTTTGATGAATCCAGGTTCTGTTTACAGCATCATGATGCTCACATCCATGTTTGGTGACATGGCGGTGAATGCACATTGGAAGTGTGTATTTGTCATCACCATACTGGTGATCACCCGGCGTGATGGTATGGGGTGCCACTGGTTACAAATCTCAATCACCTCTTGTTCACGGTGACGGCACTTCGAACAGTGGACATTACATTTCAGATGTGTTACAACCCCTGGCTCTACCCTTCATTCTATCCCTGTGAAACCCTACATTTCAGCAGGATAATGCATGACCGCATGTTGCAGGTCCTGTATGGGCTTTTCTGGATACAGAAAATGTTCGACTGCTGCCCTGGCCAGCACATTCTCCAGATCTCTCACCAACTGAAAATGTCTGGTCAATGGTGGCCAAGCAACTGGCTCGTCACAATATGCCAGTCACTACTTTTGATGAACTGTGACATCGTGTTGAAGCTGCATGGGCAGCTGTACCTGTACACGCCATCCAAGCTCTGACTCAATGGTCAGGCGTATCAAGGCCAGAGGTGGTTGTTCTGGGTACTGATTTCTCAGGATCTATGCACCCGAATTGCATGAAAATGTAATCACATGTCAGTTCTAGTATAATATAGTTGTCCAATGAATACCCATTTATCAATGAATACCCATTTATCTGCATTTCTTCTTGGTGTAGAAATTTTAATGGCCAGTAATGTACAAACTACTGTGCTGTTCAAAGATTGGAGCTCAACTTCTAATAATTTTATTTTATTTTTTATTGATTGCATGTTTTGATGGATGATTGTTAAGTCTGTGAAATGCCCCATTTTACTCTTTCCAATGGTTTGTTTTTCTTTGTGCCGTCTGGTATATGTAATGTTTGAGGTGTTAAAATCTGTCTTATGAGTGATTGATTCAGTATATTTAAAGTGCTGGAGATACTCTTTAGGCAGGGAAACCTGTTGTCTGGATTTATCCTAAAAAAGACTTTCTTTTACTACCTATAACAACAGGTATTTGACCATGTGTGGCCCAAGATCCACCCCCTATACTTTCATGAATCAGCTATACCAATCTTCCCTTCCCAGTCCTGTTTAGGTGTAGGCCATGATAGTGAAACCCCATCTGTTGATAGTCCTGATGGGCACCAGAGAAACATGAGCAAAGTTGGCTGTCCTCAGAGCCAACACTTCCTAACGCTTTGTACATTCCTAGGTTTCTTGGCCTCGCTTGAAGTGTGCTGCACATTTCCTGCTCCTCGTTCTACCTGAGGCTCTTCTCCCCTTAACTCTGGCAGTGGTAGATACCTGTTTTTTGTGTTTATGATAAAACTGTCAGACCGCAGTCTCTTTCTTCCTATCCTCCTACCAGCTGTCAGTTTCCAACCACCCTCCTCACCCCTATCAACCTTGATCCTTATGAATTCCTTCCTTGCTTCCTCCAACTGTGCCTGAAGGGCACAGATTTTCCTTTCCTGTTCCCCAATCAAAATGTCCCTACTGCATATTCAGCAGTTCCAGGAGAGAGCCTCTTCTGTTCTCCCAAGTGAATATATTTCCTACAAGACTGGCAACAAATCCGTCTACTCACTACCCTATAACAGCTCCCACATTTCTCACTCATGGTCAGTTTTGAAAGAATAATTAAGTTTAAAGAATATTTTAAATTTGTCCTTAAACCACACAGATAAAAATATTCTTTGTGAGGTAATACTCAATACATTGAATTAAAACCATCAAAAGTAAACAATACGAAATGTGTTAGTTAAATACGATTTAGAAACGTTTAATTACACTTTTATTGCGACAATAGACGCTGATGAAACTAGCAGCAGTCTCTTTATACGAATTTTGCACTTTCAAAAACACTTGAATAGAATTTTTTGTGTTTATGTCACGCAAAATTTCGAGTTATGTCGCGATTATCGGGACTTCAGCTAAAGAAAAATTTCTTTCAAGAACAAGCGCTACTGGGTCGCTAATATTCAGTTGTGTGACAAGAACGGACAATACAGCAAGTATAAAAAGCAAAGAAAATTTAAATTTGGCACTATTCCCTCTTAAATAAGTTATTTTAGCAGACGAAGAAAATACCTGTGGTCTCACTCGGCGGCCATCTTGTATTCATACCTCTTGTATTCTCTACCATACCTGGTAACAACATTAATCACAAACAACACTATTGCACTCTGGTGACCATTCTACCTATCATAGAGATTTGCAACTCTATAATCATTCACACACCCACAAATGGTATATACATGTAGTCATTGAGTTTTCTCATTTACTGTTAAATTATTTACACTCTGATAGAGCTTTCCATACAATATTTACATGAAGCTACATCAACTTCTGACCATTTCTTCTGGGAACATCATTTTATTTGTCAGGAAGTGTGTCTATATATCACAGTGACCTTATAGCAAACAGTCAAAGCACTTAAAAGTTGACAGGTACTTAAACAAAACTGAGATTTCAACCTGCGTCCTTCTTCTTCAGAGCAAGTTAACAATAACTCACACATATGCATACTTGCATTGTCTCAGCTGTTCACATTGTACCCAATGTTTACCACTCAGTATCTCAACTGTGGTGTGATTACCATTCCTCCTTCCATTACTTGTATTCCACTCAGGCTTTTCCAGTATCATGTTGATGTATATTAAATAAACCTGCTGACTGCAAGCACCCCGGCTTATATTTACTCCCATGACAGCCTTCTTCTAATATTTATACCAAATTTTATGGTTCTCTAGGTACTTTTGATGGTTTTAATTCAATGTATTGAGTATTACCTCACAAAGAATATTTTTATCTGTGTAGTTTAAGGTTTCACAAAAAATTGTGAATGTTAGGTGAATCTTGTTATGGAGGTTAAAGAGGTTTTGCCAACACACTCGTTACAATAATTTAACACTGTGTGATGAAGCATGCTGGGATATTTTTACTTTCCCTCTTGTTTTTCCATCTGTCTCCTTAAATTTGTTTTTAACTTTTAACTAATTACCATTAACATACTTGAGTATAATCTGCATTTTCATAAAAGAGAAAGGTTGGCCTTCAGTTTTAAATAATATAACACCAGATCTAATTTTGTGCTTAGTTTTGTGTGTGTAATTGAT
The DNA here is from genome assembly GCF_023864275.1 of Schistocerca cancellata. Lineage (NCBI taxonomy): Eukaryota > Metazoa > Arthropoda > Insecta > Orthoptera > Acrididae > Schistocerca > Schistocerca cancellata. The sequence continues at coordinate 692,680,502 of NC_064626.1, forward strand.
TTTCTAATTTATTCTAACTATTCCTAGTTAGTATCTTTTGTTTTAGGGTGGTATCGGTAATTGTTTCATAACTTAAATTCTTTTGTCAACTTATAACCAAATATAAATTCTGTACTAATTATAAACATTTGAAGGAACAACTAATAGTATTCTTAAAGTATCTATTTGGCTCTATTCGAAAACATGTAAACAAAGCCAGCCCTTAATTAATTCCAGAGTAATTACTAGTTTTGTCAAAAGTATTGTTTGCATAACTATATCAGTTAATTTCATCATCTAAACAAATAATTTGGCTTAACCCTTGTAGTAGAAGAAGCTGTTAAAAAGAAGGAATTTTTCCATGTTTTCAGTTAACTGAATGAGATATGTTTTATTTGTAATTTCTGTAAATTAAACTTTGAAGAATGTGTAGTTTCAGTGCCTATTATTGTGATGATATATAAGGGCCCAAATTTTCGTCCCAAGACAGACAGTCCACAGCTGAGTTTCAGAGAAGAAACCTGTGTTAGGTGTTAGAACAACAGAAGTGCATCAACTTAACTGTGAAATAAGTGTAACACAATTAGGCTGTGAGTTAAAACAATGACAGGTATGCTGATCTTTGCCTGCAAACTAGTGAGTCTTATTGAAAGTTAAAAACTAGTGCACTGGCCATATTTACTGTGTATATTGGGGTGTTGTGAACAGTGAAAGTAAAGAATTGTGAAACATAAATGTGCACCTGTTGGCTACAGTATTTAAAGTAGTCAGTGTTGAACTTCCACCCATTTTTCAGCCAGTATAATAATGCAGTACATTGTCACCGAGGACAATCAACAAGGACATAAAGCAGGCAAACATCATACATGGTGCCCTTGTAGATGAGGAATGTTGTATTTGGGCACAATAAATTAGGGCTCGCCAACTTCGAATAGTGAACTCAAGAACAAACGAAGAAAGTACAACAGCCAATAAGTGCATGGGTTTCAAGGCCACAGCAGGAGAGCAGCCAATCAGCGAGAGGATTCTATGGAAACAGTCACTGAGTACAGGAGCAGCCAATCAGCTTAGCTGACTGGGATTAACAAGACACCTCGCCGAGAAAATTAGAACTTTCAACAGCTGTGCAGATGACGATTTGAGATGACAACCACAGCAGCAGCAGCAGCAGCAGCAGCAGGAGGTGAGTGAATAAGAATAAGTTAATTTCATAGCAAAAGCTGTTTTATATTAAGTGATACATAATGAGTGGCCTTAATGAACAAGACAATGTGATATGAGACATGGGACAGCAGGGGACTGGTTCTGTAGTTGATAGTTGTTATAAATCAGACATGAATGTAACTTTGAATGATGGGGATGAAAGTCCTATTGTAGAGGAAATGATAAAAGCATCATCTACAGTGTATGCTGAGGTGAGCGAAATGGATGAAAACAGTATCACTGAAGTGGATAAAATCGTTAAGTCTAAGGAGGAGGAATCTAGTAGCGAAAGTCAGCAAGGGCAAAAGTTTATGGCAGATGGAAAAGTGTAAGCGATGTTAAGGCAAATTATGAGTAGTTTGAGTAGTATGTGTATGAAAAAAAGACATTAGTAGTATTAGAACTGAGATGACCAGCTTAAAGGATTAACTGAGGAAAAAAATTAAAAAAGACATCAAGGTAGTCAACTCTAATTTTTCAGAATTATATTTTCATGATTAAAAGGTAAAGAAGGTATTACATAATACTAATGAGAAATTAACATTAATGAGTAGTAAATGGGTAGAAGAGAGAAAGAAGCTTTGTGATGACTATAGTAGGAAGGTGGAGGCTTCCGAGAAACAAAGATGAAGTCAAAGCTGCCAGGAAATTTTGTGTTGAAAATATGGTTAAACTTGAGAACCAAATCAAGCAGATTAAAAATGATTTAGAAACGTAGGTAGAAACCAAGGGTGTGGTAGTGGCAGAGGAAAAACTGGTAAAAGTAAATAAAGATGTAGGTTCAAAATCGGCTGAAACAGAGAAAAAGATGGAAGAGGTACAAAATCTGAAGCATAGGGTATGTAGTGTCCCAAACAGTCTTTCATTTGTTAGGTGTAAGAAATTCAATAATAACTGGAGTTCATTGGGGAATTTAATGATTTGCCTGAAACGTGAAATGACAAAGAAAAATGTCATTTGTGAAATGTTTCTTGAAAGGGGATGCTTATGGATGAGTAGTTCAGATAGCTGATAGCTATACTTCATGGCAAAGCTTTGAGAAAGCATTTTTAGTTGAATATTAGTCTAAAGAGAAGCAACAGAGATTTTTGAGTGATTTTTGGGAGGAGAGGGATTTGACTCTAGGGAGGAGACTGTGAAAGGTTTCTGTCAGCTTTGGATAAACAAACTGAAATATTTGGACAATGAGCTAGATAGTGAAACAATAGTTATGGGTTAAGAAACTAAGTTGCCTCAGAAAGTTAGAGAATTGCTTTTACCTGCCCCTAGGGGTAATATTAGTGATTTCCGGAGTTATGTTGATAAAGTGGAGAGGGTGAAGCCCTCAGTGGAAGACTGTAGCAGGAATTTTGATGACAAAAATCAATCAGGAAGAGAATTTCAGGTAAATAGGATGAACAGGACGAATTACAGTAGGAATTCGAGGAATGGTTGGGTGGAGGATAGCCAGAAAGGGCACAGAAATGGTAGGAGAAATTCAAGTAACTGAAATGGAGGAGATGATTTTAATTCTGGCTCAAACCATTTAAACTAGTTTATGCTCCGACTATGGCTTACATTAGAGTAGTGATGAAGATCCACGGGTGTATAAATGTGCTGTAATCACAGGTAAAGGTAATCTAAATGATAGTAGTAAAACATGTAATTTCTAATTCTAGTTAAATGTTGAATGATGGTGTGGGTAGCAATGTTTATCCTGTAAAACAAGAGGAGGAACTTACAATAATGTACGTTGAACCAGAAGTAAGACATACATGCAAATAGGGGGTTCAACATTCTGTGTTGGATTCATTATGTGGTGATAATGCTTACCCCAGCTGTCTGTCTCATTTTTCATGTTTCCTGAAGCAGTCAAACTCTTCTCCTATTCTATCTGCAGTTTATAAGAGAATCAGAATTATTCTATCTTTTCCTTCCATGTGATTTTGCACAGTAGATACTTTAGTATAGTTATATTTTAGAAAATATTCCTCCAGTGACACACAAACACACACACACACACGCACGCACGCACGCATGCGCGTGCGCGTGCACGTGTAATGTAATCATAAGAGGATGGAAGAAAGTAAATTGGTACCATGGTTAAAGAATTTCTGTCAAAGAGGTAAGGTAAACAGAAAATGAAAGGTGTCAGCATGTGTGGAGGATAATTAACATATGAAGTAATCAGTTCATGGTTGCAGCAGCAGTGGCAATATGCAGTAAAAACCATCTTGAATACTAAGTCTTAATATTAATTGTTCTATAATAGATGTGCTTGTGTTCAGTGCAGTCAGTTTATTGAGATAACTATCTACCCATAGAAGTGTCATGGTACAGTCTTTTCTAACATTAAGGAATTTCAACTTTAAACGTAGTTGCCTGGAGCAATGTCTGTGGAAAGTATAAGCAAGATTTGTATGTATATCACCCTTCAGGCTAGAACATAGCACCGATATTTGCAATATCTTTCTGGTCAAGCCAATGAGTGGGTGATGTGATGAAGCATGCTGGGATAGTTTTATTTCCAGTCTTGTTTTGCCATCTGTCTCCTTAAATTTGTTTTTTCACTTTCAACTAATTACCATTAACATAGGTGAATATAATCTGCATTTTCATAAAAGAGAAATTTGGCCCTCAGTTTTAAAAAATATAACACCAGATCTAATTTTGTGCTTAGTTTTATGTATGTAATTGATTTTCTAATTTATTTTGACTATTCCTAGTTAGTATCTTTTGTTGTAGGGTGAAATCAGTATTTGTTTTGTAAATTAAATTCTATTGTTGACTTATAACCAAATATAAATTCTGTACTAATCATAAACATTTGAAGGAACAACTAATAGTAATCTTAAAGTATTTAGTTAGCTCTATTCAAAAACATGTTAGCAAAGTACAAACTAATTAGCAGTTTTGTCAGAAGTATTGTTAGAATAACTACATCTGCTAATTTCATCATTTAAACAAATAATTTGTCTTAACCCTTGTAGTATAAGAAACTGTTAAAAAGAAGGAATTTTTTCATGTTTTCAGTTAATTGAATGAGGTATGTTTTAATTGTAAATTCTGTAAATTAAACATGGAACAAAGTGTGGTTTCAGTGCCTATTGTTGTGATGATATATAAGGGCCCAATTTTTGGTCCCAAGACAGTTCATGGCCAAGTTTCAGACAAGAAACCTGTGTTGGTTAGAACAACAACAATGCATCAACTTAACTGTGACATAAGTGTAACACAATTAGTCCATGAGTTAAAACAATTACAGTGTCTTTTCAATACACACCATAGTATTCTGCAATAATTGTGTGGTTAGGTTTTACTGCTCATAGATTTTCAACAGTAAACTGTTGTAGCAGTATGCTGATGTTTGCCTGCAACCTATTAATGAGGCTTATCGTCCACTGGCCATGTGAACTGTGTATATTAGGGGGTTGTGAATAGTGAAAGTAAAGAACTGTGAAACACAATTATGCAACTGTTGGCTACATCATTTAAAGTAGTCAGTGTTGAACTTCCACTCAACCCCCCATTTTTCAGCCAGTATAGCAACGCAGTATGTCGACACTGAGGACACTTAATGAGGAAATAAAGCAGGTGAACGTCACAACCGGTGACCACATGATGCCTAAATGATAGGACACTGGGGTCCACATCTCAAAATACTTGTTTCTTTATACATTTTGACATCCTATATTTCATGGTGATAACATTAGAGCTTTCACAATGATGATGATGAAAGGAAAAAAAGTGACCATCTGGTTATCACCACAGATGGCAAATATCTACAGTGAGCATAATAAAAACTGTGATAGGTACTGTACCTCAGTACTAGAGCTGATGTGCAGGAAGTAGTGGTGATGGACAGGAAACAGTTTAACTTTTCATCTTACTAGCACCTTGATTATAACTATGACTTACACAATCATTAAATAAGTATTAAGACTCATGCATTAAATTTAACTCCAAGTGTAATATCCATTGGTTGTAAATAAATAACAAAGTGAAGTGAAATCATCATAATGATAGGCTGATAAGAAGTGGAGTTCAAACTGCCTTTCCACTTAATGTTATTGAGTTCCCATAGGTACTGTATTACTTCCCTTTGTTTATCTGGTGCTCTAGGTGACTTTTTTTATCTCAACCTTTAATAAGTTTCATTTAACCAAAGCTGTTTGTGTCGTCCACCAGAAGCTAATGTTTAGTGTTGTGACTTTCGTGTCCCTGTTTCAAGTGTCATCTTACATACTGGTATATGAACAACTCAATACTTTTTAATTCTGGAAGGAAATCACTGAGGAAACAAAGGAATTAATAAAAATTGTACAATAATTTGCTTATCTGGAAGGGAATGTCGTAGGAATTAATGGAGGGTATATAAAATTAAAACACAGTCAAAAGTTTTGGAACATGAACACCATTTTAATATTGTCTGTAAACCACTCAAATGGAGCAAGAGTATAATTTTGCTGTGAGTATATTAGAGCAGACAGACATTTGTTACAGACTTCACTTGCCAGCTTTATATATCTGTAAGTGCTGTTGCCATGAAACAGTTGCCTGAAACACAGAATATAACAAATCTTCATCTTAAAAAATTCTTTGTACATAATTAATTTATTATAAACATTTAACACAATGATTGTTTCATGAGTCAGCACTTACATTCATAACAAAAGCAGATGTCTCATCAGACACTTCAAAGTTATGGAAAGCTTTCAGTTCCATATGCGCGTAATGAACTTGAACATCTTAGTTAAATATGCATCCAAATACATTCTTTCTGTAGCCAACATACATTTATTATTAAACCCCAACACAAACTTTTATCAAGCAGATTTGCCAGGCAGGAACCAATATTCTTCCATCTACATTATTCCTGAGTACATTATTGCAGGGACTGCCATGTTTGCATTGATTAATAGCAATCCAGTGACTCTGCTTCTAAATTTCTATCCAACCCTGAGGGGAAGAATTTGAAAACTTTGAGAATTATTTATTTGTTATAATGTATAGTATTGCTATTGTTCACACTTATCTAATTTACATTTTTTAAAAGATGGAAAATCTTAGGCATCTTAATCCAGCATTAAATGAAAAAGGCCTCAGTTGAGTTTTCATAACCCATTGAAACATAATGTGATTGGAGCCCTAAAAGTGTGATTAGAATCTTGTGCTATTGTCTCAACATGGTTTAACACTTTGGATGAGTGTAATCACCAATATACTACCACACTACATAACAGAAGGTACCTAATACATGTAAGAAATCAAACTACTGAACTGACTTGCTTCAGAGTGGGCAGAACTTACCAAACCCAGGAGAGAATGCCAAGCATAATCTTTGTGGTTATCCAATTCTGATAATTTGCAATTAAGCAAAAGACAAAAGTTAATTGTTACCTATACTTATCAAATTATTAATATATTTTACCATATCTAGTTTTGTGTCTGTTGTGTTTAAAACCAAATAGTGTGCTTAAACTATATGGATAGCAAAATATTTTGAAAAGTAGCATGAAGTTGTTGCATGCAATGCTATACAACTGTCAGAGTACTTACATACTGAAAAATCAAACATTAGTTTCCCTTAAGCCAAGTACAACTTGATTGTGTTGCCATTTCTGGACTGAAGTGTAATTTGAGTTTATATAACCCAGTGTTCTTACTGTACATATATTGATCACACATTAATTAGATTCATGGATCTTTTGCCATAACTCTTGCAAAAATAATAAAAAGAAAAAATCATGCTGTGGTGAAAGGAGTTCTAATTGATGTATGCGCTACAGTGATCTGATGTAGCTGTAAGAGGTGCATAATATTCTTATTTTCTGCGGTGTGTGCAGATATATTATAGAATGGTAGGTAGTTTCACTTATTAGATTTAATTTTTAAGTCCCTGGAACTATATTTTAAGTAAAATATTTGCAGTCATAAAAGAGCAAGGTATTTGGAAATGTAACAGGATTGACCTTAGTCTTAGGAGTGAAAACATGACAGTCTTTTATCATATTACACTATTATATTTATTACTGCACATAAATTTAATTTAATTATTTATATGTATGTGAGATATCGTTGTGTGTGCTGTTATTCATTTCACTACCGGCTTCTATTGCAAAATTAAAATTTAATCCTGTGGTACAAATAAAGCTTTTAAGAAAATCTTCACAATGGAAACACTTGTTGCCCTCCAGTTCCTTTTAAGTGCTTCACTATATTGATAATTGCATTCTGAGTATTGTAATATTTTTTTAACTCCTTTGATGATATCACTTCTTAATTTCAGGCAATTAGAATGAAGTTCACAAAAATAATAAAAATTGTAATTTTTGGCTCATCAGTGGCCCAAGTTGCATCTAAGCATTAATTTCTGCCAAACAGTAATACACAGTAAAATGGTTGAAGTCTTCTTGTTATATACAGTAGAAATGATTTAGTTGTTTTATTATTATTTTGCCGGAGGGATCACTTGTATCCCACAACATAGTATTCCCTCAGAACTAAAAACTGACAATTTACTGTGTAATTATCTGTGATGCTTAACATCTGCTTTGTCGTCTTATTCTTATCCAGTTCTTGTTTCTCCCTGCCACTTTATCCTCTTCTTCCATTTGCCTTTCATTCATTTAACCATCATAGTCATCTATTTCATAGCTCCTTGTTCCTGCTGTTATTTCTAATGCCACCACTGATACCTTTTCATTTTTATTCCATTTTCCATTTCATTATTTTTTTACACAATTGTAATATCCTCTGTAGTTACATATTTCTTGGATCGTCTGCCCTTTCACAGAGACACCGTATATAATTTAATTATTATTTTAGTGTGACTACTACACCCAGGGACTGGAGAATACCAGTGTTGCCACTAACATGAAGATTCTGTTCTAATGATTCTGTCATAATTATGCTAAATATATAAAAAAAAAAAAACTGCCTACAAGCGATAAAAACATGGGATAGTGCATTATCTATCCAGCCTATATTTGATTTAAGCATCCTTTTCTCATCCAGCTCATCTTTGAAACATAGAAACAAGGCACTCAATACAAACAACTGTTGAAGCAAGCTATTCACCATGCAGCTGCATATCCTCTGCCTTTCCAAACATTCTCCAGTTTTGCTGCTAGAGAATCTGTTATACATTGCTTGTGCTAATGCATGCAGCTATGTAAAACAATTACTAGATTTACTTCTTGACAATTATTTGTCTTTGTTAATGACATCTTGATTCTTTCCACATCCCTGAAACCTCCTTCAGTACGATCTGCTTAACATAGTGAATGAATCAGTCAGTGAACTATGCTTTTACTTTGTAACTTCTTTTGCATTATTGTGCTGTATTATTGCCTTTGTCAATTTGGAGCCAGTTTCGTCACATTTTTTTCTTATTCTGCCAAGCAAAAAAAGACTCTCTCATAAATATATATTCTGTGTCTTATGCTGGTGACTGCAATCTTCTCTTGCTGTTTCCATTTTTCTTGAAGTTTTATCATTTACTCTTGATTATTTTGTTTAATGTAAAATTGTTGTCACACTTACATACAAAAATAACAACTGTTAATGTCAAGTGCGGCTATTCTCCTCAACAAATACCAGAACATTTGTGAAAAGTTAAGAATATAGTTGTTTTGGAGAAACAACTTCACTGGAGAGGTTAAGTAAAGCATACAGAATCAACAAAAATAAGTCAAAAATCCTTAATTCCGAATATTTTAGGAAGAATTTCTTATAACTATATAAAGCTGTGACATGTAGCATGTACATGATGATGAACTATTCCCAGTAATTTTTGGGTGGTGCAAATTCTCTTTGTCTGTAATGCTATAATCCATTACAATTAAATTTTCTTTGGTTCAAATATTTTAATTTTCTCATCAAAAAGGCTGATACTTTGAATTACAAATAAGTGTTCTGTGTCTAACAATCCGTGTATGGTTGTGCACCGAGTTTTAGTTCTCCTATTCAAACTAATTATAAAGAATTCCCAGTGAGACAACCATGTCTAGTTTTGATAATTATAAACATACTTCACAACAAGGAATCCCTACAAATATAAGGCCTTTATTGGTGTAAATTGAAAGATGCCTCATCCGCCATTAGGTAAAATAATGACAGTAGTTACAAAACAACATTACCAAAGACAGGAAAGTTTATTACATGTGGAAAATAAGGACTGATGTTCAACACCTTTCACCAAAGTAAGGAAGCTGAATATGATGTAACTGTAACAAATTCATTGTCGTTAAGTATACATTAAATTCAAGAAAAAAATGGTTTCTCTTCCATTACAAATAGTGATATTGAGTCTTATGTCACTAACATTATCACATAGGTTAGTTTGATGCTCTGGGAGTATTAGGCACCTGCATCAACAGGACTTATGCTTGTCAAGCATTGCACTAAATTCTAAAATATTATCCATCTTGAAATTTCTAAAAAGTGAAATATTTATCACACCTTGCACAGTTCCTACGGCTTTATTGTTTGTGGTTTGTTGTAATTAAGCAACAAATTTAACTGAATTTATTTGACACAGTACAAACCTTACTTGCATTATACTTGCATTATAAATTGAATGAATAAAAAATAAAATAAAACAATGGTCCCAGGAAGTAGAAAAAGAACCTGTAATTAAATCATCATGTAATTAACAAAACAAACATATATTTTTGCCATAAATAGCAGGTCTATTAATGAAAAAGAGTGTAAGATGGAAGACCTGTTGTAAGAAGAAGAATAGGGTAGGTTTCATCTTCTGATTCTATGGGTTTCCTCTTGTCCAGTTGTTGGGAATATTGGACGATACTTTTCAGGGAATTATCAAAAACATAGAGCACTTATGAGAAAGTTTTACAGTTGCAAAATGTGTTTCATTTCTGTCTGAGTTTACAAGAAAAATTTAAGTTGTCCAGATAACTCAGATTATAATGTTTCAAACAACATCCAGCACCTCCAAGGTTATTGCAACTCGAAACAAAAAGAGGAAAACAAATGTATGTTTGCTGTTATAACAGTAATACATTAAATCATAATTTTGGAGAAAGCTGAATTACAAACAATAACTGTGTTCCTGGCATAATAAAACAAATCATTGATCAACTATGCCACAAAAGCTTTTAGAAACTGATATCAGTTGTTTCTCTAGAAGATCTCTGAGTCATATTTTCAACCAGAAAACTAACAACAATTAAAATGCACCAGAAAAATAAAACTGACTTAATCTGTTACAAAACTCAAAATCTGGAAAAGCAGCATAGAAATAAGGAATTAATTATGCAAAACCTAGTGTAATGAAAAAATAAAATTCAGATTTGTTTACAAGTAATTGAAATAAAGTCTAACAAAAGTAAAGTAAACACACTTTCCGCATGTTGATTACATATTAGTGAGGCAAAAAATGACTGAGTGGTAGAATATTGCTAACATAGCACAAGAGCAAAGTGCTCATCTGGAGGATTGCATTAGAAAAGATATGCATACTAACAAGATGATATTTCTGCAATCAAGGCAAAACCATTCTCCGAGATATAAACCAACATATTTTTTTTTTTAGATGTGCATGTTGTATGTATCTTTAAGTCCAAACTGGAATTGGTTGATGATATTCACGGAATATAAATTGTATTCTGTGAAATTGTGAACTGGTAGATCACAAAGTGAAAATAAAATATTCATATAAATTATGACATGTACCGAAATGTTTCTAGGCAACTGCAGAAAAACAGAGCTTCTCAAGGTAGAAATGTGATTAGGGACAGAGAACTTGAAAATAACATGTAACATAATAAGTAACAGGGGTACAAAATAGAAATGAAATATAAACACTACGATTTCAGAACAGAGAATATGAAGTAAAGCTGAGAAACATTTGAGTTCTTGTGAGTCACAGGGCTATAGGAGACTGATAATTATTGTGATTAAAAACAAATACTATTATTCACACTGTGAGAATTGTTATAATGTTTATTTATTTTTTATGCTAATATTGTGTTAATTTTGTGACTTTAAGAACAGTTTTTGATAGAAATTTAAGTATGTAGGAACATATATGTCACTGCTGACAAATATTGCAGGCTCTCTTGTATCTGATGTTGAACGACAGTCTCATTTTGAATGACCTTCTGATAATCATTTTTAAGGTATTGTGGAATTTGAATAATTGATGTAGAACACTTCTCACTGTTATTCAAGGAAGTCATAATGTTACTATATTCTATAAACACAGTTGGATCAAACAATCTGTTCAGTTACCCTAATTAATTAGGGGTCACTTTACATTTATCATTCAAAGGCAATTACAGCTCCCTTGCAGTACAAATTATAAGCCTTACTTTGTGAAACATTCTAGAAATTCAGTTCTATTTTAATACTTTTTTCCACCACAGTCTTGTTTTTTGTCTTCCTGTAGTTCTGTCTTTATAAAACAAATATATGGCATATGGTGCAAGATAAGATGAAGACAGTCAATGATTGGTAAAATTTTATTGCCACCTTGAGAATAGTGGGTAAAATCGCTTATGAATTTTCAAAAATAAACACTATGATTTCAGAACAGAGAATATGAATTACTGGCTGTCAGCACAAAACAGAATTAAGTTTGACTGATTATTTGTAGAGTAACTTTGTAAGCAAAGGGTGAACATTCTTACTTTGATGATGCACTGCCTCACACTGCAGTATCAGAATTACAGAATAGGCAACTTCCAGAAGAACACTGTCATATGGCCAAGTAAATATTACGGTTAAAAAGAAAAAAAAGATTCTAAGCACTCCAAAGTGTTGAGAAAGTTCCAGGTAGTTCTGTAGTCCATTTACCATACAGAAATGATAACTTCAGTGATGATAATGACTTTGCTGACTTAAGATAAATCAACAAGAAGCTTGAGAAAAATTTGAATTACTTATTGCACATATTCATTCATTGATGTTGCATTACAAGGGGAATTATCACATTTACTCATGAGCAGTGGCATAGTAATTTGAAAGGGAGATTTTTCTCCCAAGTTTTAATGAATTATTTTCTTTTATGGTCTCTTCATAGCAATAGTTTATCTAACACAAGGTAAATGTTAACAAAACCTTGAAATAGTAATTGCCATGAATAAATATAATGTAATAATGATGGTGACACTGTACATTAAAAATAAATATTTTTTTGTACGATGAGGTAAAAGAAGCAAAAAGTATGAGAGACAACTTTATGGGGGTTTCCACATTCATTTAATTCTTTTATATGGAAAGGTCTTTGGCAAGGTAAATAGAACTCTGCTGTGCAAAGTAATGTAGAGGAGAGGAATATCGCAATTACTGATAGCAAATGTAAGGGCACTGTACACTGGAACAATTACAGTAGGCCCCAATTGAAAAGAAACAGAGAATGCTCCTCAAAGAGCACTTCATCAGATAAATACATTGGGTCATAAATTTGATTATAAGATGTTGATTTCAAAACCATGGAGTGGGTTTTATTAGAAAGGCCCCATCAAAGACTAAAATAATGTTTGCCATCTGCTCATTTGAACAGGGAAATATTTTAAGGTATTTGGATGTGGCATAATACACCATTAAAAAAAAATATGTAGAAAATAGTATATACAAATTTAGATCAATATGTGACGCTGTACAAAGAATGCTGCAGTCAAATTGACTAAAAAAAATGTGCTTCCATCTTCAGTTATTTGAACGAAACCAGTGATGCAATACAACCCAGAAGCAAAAGAGATATAGGTTGACAAAATCCTGACAGAGACTAGAACAGGCAATCTTGACTAACTCATGATTGATGGAAGATGATGAGTTTTTACCTTTCTTCTCAACCTACAATGCAGTACCCATATACAAAACATTGTGTATGAGCCATAATTAAAAGTTTCTTAATGAAAAATTAGACTAGTATTCTCTTGTGTTTTCTTCTTGATTATTAAAATTTATGTAGACTATGTGCTGGAAGTACGCTTATTCAGTTTATGTAACTGCTGTTTTGAAATTAATTATTGCATCATTATTGTCAACAGATTGCTTTAAAATTTTAATTTCTGTTGGTTGATACTCAGTGCAGGCATTTTTCTTTTTCACTGATTAATATATTAGTTCTTTTCTTTGTGTTTTTTAATAATATGGATGTAAGTCGGATGTAAAAATAAAAATTATTTGAGAGAGTGAATACATATATCAACTCTTAAACACATGGTACCATTCAAGAAAAAGTATACCTTCACCTGAGAACTGTGTATGTCCTCCTCTGTGGTCACTGTGTGGAATATATAAAACAAAGACACTAACAACGTAGTGGTACGAAAGAAAGTGGTTGTGTTGTTCGCACACAGATTTAAACTGTTCCTTGTAAATCATGTGATAAATAATGTAAAACACTTCCTTTTCCCCCATAGTTATTAGAAATCAAAGAGTTTAAATTAAATATAAGAAAGTACTTCATTAATTATTTGTGTTATGTTCTTTCATATTAATTATTGCTGTAACATGTATTAGAGATAGTTACTCTGGTACTCCAAATGATATCACGTGACTGTCACTAAAATGGGAATTTGATTCTCATTTACACAAAGATGCAGTCTTGTAGTGCCCACAGAGCAGCAAATTACATTCAGATAGTGGAAGAAATCTTGGCCAATTTGTAACTTACTCTTTATCAACAACAACATTAAAATCTTTATGAAGTACATATGTTTTGCAGTTTTTACAATAGGCATTATTTAAAAAGTTTTTTGTTTGTGATTTCTTGGCTGCTGCCAGAGAAACGCTTTCAGTCTGTTCTTTTCAGCTACAATTTACAAAAAAGTTCTTGAATGAAGTAGTAAAAAGTACACCAAAACTGTATTGATTTCATAAATTGAAATACATAAATAAAATCCCAAAAACTCTTTCATAATCTAAAGCTTCTGATTAAACTTTGTTTTGGCCCTTGTCCTTTGGTTTTGAGACTCATGTGATAAATTCATATATAATTTCATTGAGACACAAAAGTAAACAATACATTTTTTTTTGCTTTTGTAAGTAAGAAGTATAGACAACAATATAACAAGGATTGTATGTACATATATTTATAAATTTATAAAGGTATTGTTTTCAGATAGACACATTTCTCAATGTTAACATTTACAAACAATATATTTCACTATTTTTGTATTTCAATATACAAACTGATTTATCTTAATGGTATTTTCTGTACATTTATTTATAATAATTAATCTATTTTGTACAAAACTGACTAGGGTGTTTTTGAACTCAGAAAGGCTGGATCAACTGAAGCTACTTTAGCTGTTAAAAATGCATGCATACAAAAGAGCAGGCTCTGAAGATTTGATGTTTCTAATTCCTGCAACAAAAACCAAAAACATAGCTTTAACTTCTTTAAACAAAACATATAAAGCATATGGTATGTATTCTGAAATTATATTTAATAATGAGCAAGACAAATAGCGAGAATAAAAAAACTTAATGTACATAAAATTAAGTACTGTAGTACAACATACAATGCTACAAAATCTTCCTCCAAAGTTTCCCATAACACTTAACATCCTTAAAATAGATAATTATACTGCCGTTTCTACTACCATGCATGTATGTTCTTTAATGACTTAGTAATTTGTTCACATTTATATAAAATAAGCTGTGCCCTGAGCAGAGCCTTCATGCCACCACCTCTCCCACTTTTTTGTTTATTTTAATGATTAGCAGGTTCATACACACAGTATCTTTTTACATTCTCCTACTTTTGTAAATGATCAGGGGATACAAAATGATATCACTAGGTGTGTGACAATGAATTATAAGAATTATTTAGAAAGATGTTGATCTTCTAAGTAACACAGACGTTTTCTCATGTCTCCTTCATGTTAATGTTTTTGAACTAAGACTGAATAAATGACCCAATTTTTACAGATAGGGTGTGTAAATTAGTCATAAAATCCATTGTTAATATATCTAGTGTAATTACAGTTCATTATTTCAACATATCTACCATTTTACATGGCAATATGTAAAACAAAGGAAAGAGAACCACTTGCCTATACTAGATCAGTCCATGGATCACAGAAACACATAACAGAAAACAGCATTCACATTAACTTTTAAGCAATAGCTCTTTTGCTACTGCAAGTATTCGCATTCACACACCGAACCACACAGACTTGGTGTGTGTTTTGAAGGCAGGTACTGTAGAAGAGAAGGAAGTATAGAAACATTAAGGGATAAAGAATGGACAGGAGTTGCAGATAAGTAAAGAGAGACAATATGAATATGTGAATGTTTGCTTGTGCTAGAGAAAGAGCTGTTGTTCAAAAGCTAGTGTGAATGCTGTTTTCTGTTATGTGTTTATGTGCTCCACACATTGATCTATTATATATGCATGGTTGCTTTTCCCTTATTTTACTTATTGCTCCATCCAGGAATTTCCATTGTTATTTTACATGAAAACACCATACTGACAAAATGCCTGTGTAATATGATTGTCATCAAAATGTGAAAAGAGACCACTCACCAAAAAGCAGAAGCATTGAGGTGCTGACAGGCACACACAGAAAAGGAAACCTGCTTGCTTTCAGAGTAATCCTATCTTGAGCTATAGTACAAATACATGCCACAAATCACACACACACACACACACACACACACACACACACACACACACACACACACACACACACACACACAGAGAGAGAGAGAGAGAGAGAGAGAGAAACACCTGTGCCTGTACATGGCACTGGCTGGAAGCACAATGCCAGTGCTGCATTTTGGCAGGTGGACTATGTTAGGGTGGTGATTGTGTTGAGTGGATGGGTAAAAGGAGAGAGAGGCAAGAATAGGAGTTGAGGGCAGATGGCTAGTGTCTTTGATGGAGGTGGCTGTTTTCCTGTCCAGGAATGCAGGAGGGAGGAGTGGCAGGTGCATAGGCAAGGCATGTGATGCATGGATATCTGAGCCAATTGGGAGCAGCTCACACTGAAGGTGACATGTGGATGTGTGTTGGGAGGGGATGATAGGATGGAAGAAGGGGATGCTGTTGGGTGAAGCGTGTAGGGACAGCAGTTTGCTGGATATTGAGGCCAGAACAGTTATGGGAACAAAGGATGTTTTGCAAAGCCTGGTCTCAATCCACAGTAACCCACTGTTCCCATACGCTCAATCCAACAGTTTTCCCTAGCCCCAAACTATCACCCCTCCCATCTCACATCCCTGTGTCACCTTCAATATGCGCTGCTCCCCACCATCTCTGACATCTGTGCATCACATGCCTATCCCATGCACCTGCCACCCGTTCCTCCTGCTTTCCTAACTGGCAAACTAGCTGCCTCCCTCTGAGCTGCTGGGCACCCACCCCACCTCCTCTTCCTGCCTCCCACCTTTCCTTTCCCCTGCCCACCTGACATAACTCCACCTCAATCTAGCATTCCTGCAATGTAGTATCGGGGTTGTGCATCCAGCTGGCATCGTGCATGCGCGCGCACACACGTGTGTGTGTGTGTGTGTGTGTGTGTGTGTGTGTGTGTGGGCATGTGTGTGTGTGTGGGCGTGTGCGTGTGGGCGTGTGCGTGTGTGGGCGTGTGCGTGTGTGGGCGTGTGCGTGTGTGGGCGTGTGCGTGTGTGGGCGTGGGCGTGTGTGGGCGTGTGCATGTGTGGGCGTGTGCGTGTGTGGGCGTGTGCATATTTATGTGTTCTCTAGTTCAAGAAAGGATTACTTTGAAAGTTAGCAGTTTCCTTTTTTGTTTGTCTGCCTGTCGACAGCTCAATGCTTCTGCTTCTCCTGTGTGTGGTCTCCACTACTCCCAGAGTATTTACATTCTACTGGAACTTTACTACACAATTATGTCACTGTAATAAATTCTGAGTGTGAGCTAAGGATTTTAAAAATTTACCTTGAAGTCTCAATGCAAAATTTACTAGTAAATCAACTTGATGCCTTAAAACAGCAACTTCATGTAGTGGCCAACAACATTCTTACAGATATTGTACCTATGAAGTATGTTCTGGTACATACTCTACATCCCACCTGGTGTCTTTTCAATTTCTTGTCCAGTGAGAAGCAACTCTGAGACATTTCTCTTTCCTTAGCAGACATGGACATGTTTCACATCTCAATTAAAACTGTCATAGAATGGAAATGGTATGTCTCCAGACATGGATTCCTATTCAAAATATTATGTACTTGCTCCCCCTGCAAGGTCTAGAAGTTTTTAACATGAATTTCTGAACATGCTCATAAATTGTTGTTTATAGATCAATGAAAATAAACAAAGAGTGCTTTATGTCTCGAGAGCAATGAACACAGTTACTCATGGCTCTGTAAACTTTCCTGGCATAGTAAGTAATGATATCCATACTAGGTCTCCAGCTGAAACATAACATCATCTTGAGAAAATATATCTGGGCGGTCCCTGTTGCCACCATCTTCAGGTGAGTACACTGTTGCACTAACCTGCTGGAACTGAAATCAAACTGCAGTGGCAGCTCCTTTATACACTGCCTGTATGTCTACTGTGCATGTGTGAATGTAACTGCTCTCTAGTGCAAAGTAAGGCAGTGCATTGGAGGTGAAAACTTGCAGAAACATTTCAACGAGTTTTCACCACAAGTGCTCTGCCGTACTTTGCCCTAGAGGGCAGTAATGTTCATGCATCCATGGTGGACCTACAGGTGGTGTATAAAGGAGCCAATATTGTGGTTTGATCTCAATTCTGGTGAGTCAGTGTGATGACTTACTCGCCTGAAGATGGCAGCCAGGTGGACCACTGAAAAATTGTGTTAAGATGACATTAAGTTCCGGCTGGAGGCCCAATATGAATATGAACATGATTACTCAATTTTAGGTATTCAAGCTCTTTAACTGCACCCAGTATCTGTATAGTCTAACAGTTTATTTTGTTTATTATTAAAATTAAGTTCCTCAGATACTTTGTGGTCACTATCTAACAATTTTTCTCTGAAAATCTATGGGATCTTCCAATTACCAAACTGATAAATTACCACTGAAGGCATAACAATGAAAAAAAGATGAGTGGCATGAATTTGCAGAAGAGGCAACATAAAGTATACACACAGGAATGTGATTTCTTTTTTGATTTCCTCATAGCTTGCTGACAAGCAAAATGCTGGAGGTAAATCAGTCCAAATAAAATATTTAGTAAGGAATTGTTCCTAAGATGATTACTAGAATCTGAGGACATAGAATTAACATTCTTTAAGTTACAATAGATAGACTTTGCTTTGTCAGTATAATGGGATACAGTAGCAACTCTGAAAAGAGAGATAGACTGACTGAAATGATGTGAGGTAAAATTAAAAAAAAGGAATTTTACTCCTAGAATGTCACTTAGAGTAATGAGTACACATGAAGTAGCACCTTAGGGAATGCATTGAGTGTAAAACAGAATAAGGCATTACAAGCAACTGTAGTTTCACGTGTGCACTTCTTGCACAGAAATGTAGACAAGAAAACTGAGAAGGATGGATAACATAAGGTGACACAAGGTGGACAACACATAGCTAGAAATTTCCAGAAAAAATAAAAAAAAGATGTATAACATGCCTCTGAGCAAATATTAAAATGGAAAGAACCCCACTTTTAACATTAAGTTATTTCACATGTTTAATATACATACTTCTAGACCAAAGAGTTATGGAAACAAGCAAATTTTATTTTAATGTGTATGCGTATCATGGAGAAAATGCTTAAAGATAGCTTTCTTGTAGACTGGAAAAATGTAAATCATGATAATAGCCATAAATGATTTAGTTTATAGCTAGAGGTTTTCCTGTGTCAACTTCACTAGTGAGCTGCTGTAATACTTATGGAATTGAATTCACACTTGATCAAGCAGCTTTTAAATAACCAAAGCATCCATCAAGATTTAGATCTTCTCTTGTTTCCCAAAACTACTTCAGGCACATGCTAGGATGGTTCTTTCGAAAAGGCTACAGCTTATTTCCTGTTCTGCTCTTGACAAATCTGCTAACAACTGCTCCATCAACAGAATGTTAAACCTCAAGCTTCCTTCCTTTTTATTTCTTTCTCTGTTCTTCCTTCATTTTTTAACTCTTAACATCATGTAGCTTACAGCATAATGTTTTCCAAAATGTTGCAGTGCTAGCAGTTACATGAATCTCACATGTCAGGATTGTTCTGTGGAAGTTAATCATAAATCAGTGATGACAGATCAGATGAAAATTCAAATAAATGTACAGTGTACAGTGTCAAACTGAGGAACTATAATGTGAGAGAGGCTTTTCTACAAATTAAAACCAGTAAACCAAGTAGCACAAACAGAAGTGTTGAAAACAATTCAGCAGACAATGAACATGACTGCTATAGATTGGAACAAAGGAAGAGAAAGAATTCATTGTATGAAAAATAAGAAAAAAAGCAGAGGTAGAAATAACTGTGTACAATTTGCGTTAAAAACAAATGTACATGCACCAGAAAGAAAAACTGCTTCTTATGAGGAACATGTGTACATAGCTGACAAATATATGAATGGAGAAAGTACACAACAAATCTTGTACTTTCAGAATGTAATGTAAATTCTTTCTACAATTGGAAAGTTAAGTATAAAGTAGGAAGAGTTCAAGTGCCAATGTGTAGATAAAAATGGGAACTAAAAATCACATAAAATCCCAAATCAAGCAAGATAATCACATCCACTGAAAAACTGAGAGTTACAGTTGGTGTAATAACCAGGATTGCAGTCCTGTGTGTTATTAAAGATCTGGAGCTGATTTTGAGCTATAAATGAGAACTGGAACCTGAAAAAAAAGCAATAAGCTTTTGATGCACAAAAAATGAGAGAAGGAAGTGAAATATAAAAAGGTACAAAGAAAATATGTCAACAAGATACAAAAATTATACACTTAAGAGAGCTAATATGAGGAGCATAAAATGAATGAAGGCACATTATGGACCAAGTGAACATTGAAAATTTGTGGATATTTATTTGCACATTTTTATCATTATTTAATACTGACTTTTAGTATGAATGAATCAGCACTAATAAATTTATTACAGCAGATATCCAGATGGTTGATTTGTTATTGAAGGTAGTTGCAGGGTACTTGGGTAATTTCTTTTATTATTTCTGCCTGTTGAAATGGGTTCCATATTCCACACAAAATATGGTTTAAGAATAAATATTACAGGAGGAGATTATAGTATTAAAAGACTTAAAAGAATTTTCATATCAGTGACATAAGATTAGATGACTGAGGCAGTGGAGATGTCAGAAGCAGGTTAGTGGAGGCAAAAAAGGCGTTTTTTCCATTTTTTTCATAGCTGTTTCGATAGCAAATAACAGGATCATTACAAAAGTTATGGAAACTATTTTTTTTATCTCAAAAATGCCAATGCATTAAAAAATTATAAAATATGTAAATGGAAGAATAGTTCATATGTAAACATTACTTGTAAGGTGATGGATGAACACACATGCTGCCATAATGTTACAACATAAGAAAAAAGGCGAAACAAATTTTTTTGTTTTAAATGAGTTTTACTGTCAATTGCAACAAAGATGCCAAATACTCTTGCCGCCGCCCCCCCCCCCCCACCCCCACCATCAGCAGATCTCATATCTCATGCATCACTGCTGTTGTGGCAATGTCTTCATGTGTTCAAAAGTGGATCCTATGCAATGGCTCTTTCAGTTTTGCTTGAGGTCATAATCACATGATGATTCTAGCAAATACAGTGGATGCTCTTGTACTTTCCATCCGCATTGTGTAAGCAGATTCCATACACATGCTGGTGTATGGGCTCTCACATTGTCCTGAAGAATTAATGCATTTTGTAGACTTTAAGGACATTTCTCCCGAACATCCTGTCATAGGTGTCAGTGCAGAAGTGTGACAATAGTACAATGCATTAACAGTTTGTCTATGTGGGATGAAATAGCACAAAATCAGTCCTCTAATGTCATAAGTTACGATGACCATTAACTTGACAGGAGAGGTATTGTGATGAAATCTCTACCTGCATTGTAGTCCTGGATGATGCCATTCCACAGACTGGTGTTTCAGTTCTTGCTGATAGGCCCTGGGCCTAAACTCATCTATGGCAATGATTCATGCAAGCATATTGTCTCCCTCTTCCTTGTAACATGCTAGATGCACATAACCAATTTCTTAATGTATCCACTCTTCCACTTCACTCAGTGCATGAGCCATCCACTTTGCAGCAACTTTACACATGTATAACTCATCATGTAAAATCTTGTAATTTCTGTCTTCTCAATACTAGTGTGGCACTGTAATTCCTTCAGCATCTATCTTCTGTCATTCTCCAAGCACTGGGCAATCTGGGTATAAGCACAATATGTATGCACACTGACAGGCTGGCTGGATCAGTGCATGTTGGACACTGCAGCTCTGCCATACCTTAATGCATCTACCCACTGAGCTACCGTTCAGTACGGTAGAGCAGCATTTCCAACCACTTCCACAAGCTCCTTGTGGCATTTTCATGCATTCCTTCCACACTGAACTTTAGTCTTTATGTAACAGCACTGTTCAAGTGGGTAACATCTATCCTGAATGGCTGCTCAGCTCATACTGTGGTCTCTCTTCACATTTCGTTCTCCTGGCAAGGACTGCCATCTAGCATCAAATCATGTTACTGTGGGTTCTTGGATGAAAGATGTATACTTTGCTATGTACTATTGTATACTATTGCAATTGATGGTAAAACATGTTTGAAATTTGTTTCATCCTTCTTCTCATGCTGTATCTTTATGGTGGAGTGTGAGTTCATCCATCTCCTTACATGTGATGGTTACAGACATTTGCAGCTTTCAGAATTTTTTAGTTTGTTACCATTTTTGAGACAAAAAATGGTTGCTGTGACTTCTGTAATGGCCCTCATATTAACTTTGAATTATACGGACAAGAATGCAGACTGCAGGAAAACAGAAGAAGAAGAATCTGGCAGCATTTAAATCTTGTGCTACAGATGAATCTTAATATTCAAATAGGCTTATGAAGTATGAAATAAAATTATACTGATTAGAGGAGGAAATAAGTCTATAAGGAACTCTCACAAAAAGGAGCTGTTTAATGGGACATACACCAAAAGATCTAGGTAATGGAAGGTGGAATGGAGGGAAATGGGGTAGCGACAGACAAAGATTGTTATATCTATGAGAAATTACAGAGATACTGCGAGTGTTAGTTGTTTCAGTACTGTGTAGCTCAAAAACAAATCTGAAGCAGAATATTAATCTCAGTCCATCATATGGATCCAATACTTGTCCAGTACAGTTCTGCTTAACATTAGAGCCTAATTGAAGCTACACAAACAGTTAAAGCTTAAAAGTGTTGAAATTTCCTGGCAGATTAAAACTGTGTGCCCGACTGAAACTCGAACTCGGGACCTTTGCCTTTCGCGGGCAAGTGCTCTACCATCTGAGCTACCGAAGCACGACTCACATCCGGTACTCGCAGCTTTACTTCTGCCAGTATTTCGTCTCCTACCTTCCAAACTTTACAGAAGCTCTCCTGCAAACCTGGAGAACTAGCACTCCTGAAAGAAAGGATATTGTGGAGACATGGCTTAGCCACAACCTGGGGATGTTTCCAGAATGAGATTTTCACTCTGCAGCCGAGAGTGCGCTGATATGAAAACTTCCTGGTTGAGCACTTGCCCGCAAAAGGCAAAGGTTCCCTGTACGGGTCTTCGTCCGGCACACAGATTTCATCTGCCAGGAAGTTTCATATCAGTGCTCACTTCACTGCAGAGTGAAAATCTCATTCTGGAAACGTAAGATTTAAACACAGCCATAGTGCAGCAACTGTTGAACGAATCAGGTGGATGTGTGACTGAGCTAGTGGAGTGGTAGTATATTGAGTTGGTGCAGTTGTTGGTTAGCAAATTAAATTGTCCTAGGTATAGAACCTATTGACTATTAATGAGCCTTTGGCTTCTGCAATTGAAAATTGAAGCAGGAAAGCTAGTGAGGTAATAGAAGACCCTCCCCCTCTGTCTCTTACATTAGAAAGATATTCTGCCTTGTCAGAGTTTTTGCAGTTTCAGTTTATAGTCTGTCTAAAAACAGTGTTTGGATGTAACTTCTTTTGGATTTATGTTAAGAGTTCACACGACAACATAACAAGTGGTCTTTTAATGACATCAGCTTTTTGCAGCATATTACAGAAATAACTAGCAGACAAGATCATGCCTTGTATGTATGACAGGTTGTCAGTTATTCTGCATATTTATTTATTTTTTGGGATGCTACTGATCTGGGAAACTTTTGGTTTCATTTTTCATCTTAATTATAGCAAAATAAATGAAACTAAAGAATAATAAAAGAAAATGAACAGGCTTCTACAACAGGCAACACAAATTACATAACAAGGAATGTTAAATGGGGTGTCTCAAACCTTGAGGGTTAAAACTATATGGACGATGTAGGATCAAATATGAGCTAAAAAATTAATGATTCAAAATGAACATTTGATTCTCTATTGACATAAACAACTTGAACTCATAACAGCAAGTGATACCTGCCAATCTCAAAGCATGCACAAGAGGAGTGTGTAACATTGTGCCTCACTCTCTCCAATATCCCTGTTGTCTGATGGTCAAGAGGTTCCTCTTCAGATTCTTCAACAGTGACTTAGTGTAAGCCCATAGAAAAAAATGGCTGTGGGTGCATAAGAGAGGACTGTATATTTTTGTCAAAGTAGCATCTGCCACCAATATTGATGCATAAACATATGCCTTTCACCAACATGTGCCTCTGAAACATCAGTTTTCAAGACTTCATACTGCATGAAAGATTTGTTTCTGGCCATTGGTTCATTATTTCAGAATATCAGTTCAAGACCGTCTGGTGTCTGTATAGTTCTGGACTATCTTTTATACACAAGCATATTAAAGTTAAATCAGCTACTTCTTTGATCAGGAACACAGTGATGGATATGTTCCATTTAATTTCTGACAGACTTTGAACCCAAGAAAGAAAGAAATCTCCATGTCTAATCCTAGATTATATTTTTTATGTGCAACCTCATTTCTCAAAGAGTTATATGACTTTTCAGATTCCCCACAGCAACACAATATATTAGAAGACATTTATTCATCCCTTTTACATAACATTCCTGTTTGTTCAAAGGTTTCAATTCCACATACTATACCAGCTAAATATTCAACAACCCATGTGCTTATCTCATTATCACCCCACCCTATACTCATTCACAGTGACAAAAAGTCTTATTCTTCTGCCCATATCATAAACAAATTCTGTTTTGCTTCAGTTCTGTTTTTGGCCTCTTTAGCCTTCTAAGGACAGAGTAGTCATAGATGTTAAGCAAAATGTTCTGACCTGTATAATTTCTTGGAACATCTTCTTTCTTTTATATTAGAGAGAGCTTTGAGGCTTTTTTTTTTTAAATACACCTCTGATCATATAGCAAAAAAATCTTCTTTAAAATAGTTACTAACTGTGTTGCACTTATACCCACTAAAGATATCACTCACATTTAGAAGTGTGTTATGTTATGTCACCATCTTATAATCTGGGCAAAATGGGCAAGATATTTTGCTGACACTACATGACTCTGGACAAAAAGTTTCCTCCTGAACTGTCTTGCTGGTAATATACATTGTCATGCAAATTATGTCACATTTTGTCTGTATATTGTTTTAAATCTGATATGTGTTTCCCAAAAAACACATGATGTTATTGTTCCAAATTCCACAAGTACTGCTATTAAATCTCTTTTGTCATCACAGAACATTGTGGTATTATGCTTTTGGTTAAATGTTATTAATTTTTCTACAAATTTTCTACTTAAAATTGTGCTTTATTCTTTCCCACTCTTCCTTTGTGCATAGCATGTAGAAGAGAGTAGAAGACAAAGTGTGCTGACTCTCCTAGTTCACTGGTTCCTTTGTAAGATGTCAGCTGCTCTGCTTGTGACCGACAGAGGTACGTGTTACCGTGGCAGTCGCAGCACAAAAACTGATTCATTCATGAAATTTATGTGATGAAATGAAAAGAACATGGATATAGTTAACTTATCCCAGTGGACATCAGTTATCCACTAGTGTAGATAGTTTTTGGGTAGTATTTGAAGTTTTTGAAGACTTCAGCTCCTTATGATGTTGTTTAATGCCCATGAAAAACCAGCATTCCATATACACTGATGAGCCAAAACATTATGACCACCTGATTAATAGCTTGTTTGTCTGTCTCTGGAATGAAACACATCAGTGCCTCTGCTTTATCAGGGATCTGACATTTTGTTGGTAGGCTTGTGGAGATATGTGGCTTTAAATGACTATGCACAGGTCATGCAATTCATGTAAATAATGGGCCACTGATTTGCGTATGTGGTGATAGTGTCTGATACCAACCCACATGGGTTTCATAGGATTTACATCAGGCAAATTGGTCACTGAGACATCAACATGAGTTCACTATAATGCTTCTCAATCCACTGTAGCATGGTTCTGACTCTGAGGCAAGGATAATTATACTGCCGAAAGATGACATCACTGTCAGGGAAGATCTCAAGCAGGAAGGTAATTTGCAGCTGTCAGCATGTCTTAAAATGGCTCTGAGCACTATGGGACTTAGCTTCTGAGGTCATCAGTCCCCTAGAACTTAGAACTACTTAAACCTAACTAACCTAAGGACATCACACACATCCATGCCCGAGGCAGGATTCGAACCTGCGACCTTAGCTGTCGTGCGGTTCCAGACTGTAGCGCCTAGAACTGCTCGGCCACCCCGGCCGGCAGCATGTCTTCAATTACTACTACAGGTCCCATGCAAGTGCAGGAGAATGTCTACAATAGCATAGTACTGCTCACATTCATGGTGTACTGCACGTTTCAAGTAGGCATTCACCTCAACGATGGCATTTGTGGAGTGACCAGTGACCTAGTGTAGCAAAAATGTGATTCACCAGAAGAGCTGACACATTTACATTGAACAATGGTTGAATCCCAGTGGCTCCATGTCTACTGCAGTCTTAATTTATGATAATGTTGGGTCAAATGTGAACATTAGGGGTGGCCTGCTACGGACCTCCTAGTTCAACAATATACAATGAATGGTGGGCTCCAAAACACTTGTGCTTTGCACCAATATTGCTTTCTTTCAGCAGAGATGCCACAGATCACCATCTATCCTATTTCACAGTGGAGACAAGCCTCACAACCCCATGTTCTATGATGGGTCATGCACGTCCAACCATCTAGCATCTAGAGAGAGTTTCACTGCCCTTCTACCTCTTTCCATAGATGCTCACCACAGTAGCATGTGAATATTTGACCAGCTTCACAATTTTCGAGATACTTGTTCCAGGGCGTTGTGTAATAATAATACACCCTTTGTCAAAGTCGTTTATCTAACTGGATTTCCCCATTTGCAGTGGTCCCCCATCTGTATCTGCTCTGCTTATATACTTTTGTTACTGTGTCACTTGCCTGCAATGCCACTAGGTAGCATCCAATGTCACACTGGGCGGAGGTAATAATGTTTTTGCTTATCAGTGTGGTGAAGAATCAGCTTAGAAACAATGTCAATCACATGATCTTCGCAGCATCCAACATTTGATATATCAATGCTAATGTGATCCAAACTATTTAAACATTCATAGGAGGGTCACTCCAAAAGAAATGCACACTATTTTTTTTTAAACCCATCTTTTATTCTAGATTTTTGAAAGCTTTACAGTGTGTAGATATATCCTTTAGGAACAATATTTTCATTTCTCCACATAATTTCCATCCCTCTCAACTGCCTTATGCCATCTTGGAACCAGTGCCTGTATACCTGCATGGTAAAATTCTGGACCAACCTGTTGGAGCCACTGTTTGGCAGCGTGTACAAGGGAGTCATCATCTTCAAACCTTGTTCCACGAAGAGAGAGTTTCAGTTTCCCAAAGAGATGATAGTCACATGAAGCCAGGTCAGGACTGTAAGGTGGGTGTTTCAGTGTTGTCCATCTGAGTTTTTTGATCGCTTCCATGGCGTTTTGACTGACATGTGGCAGTGCATGGTCGTGCAACAGTAAAACATCCTGCTTTTGCCGATGTGGTCAAACACGACTCAGTTGAGCTTGAAGTTTCTACAGTGTTATCACATAAGCATCAGAATTTATGGTGGTTCCACTTGACATGATGTTCACTGTCAAGAGTCCTTCAGAATTGAAAAACACCATAGCCATAACTTTTTCAGCATAAGGTGTGTTTTTGAATTTTTTTTTTCTTGGGTGAATTTGCATGACACCACTCCATTGATTGCCTCTTCATCTCTGGTGAAAAATGATGAAGCCATGTTTCATCACCTGTCACAATTCTTCCAAGAAATTCGTTTCCACCATTCTCTTACTGTCCCAAAAGTTCACTGCGTACCATTTTTCTTGTTTCTTTGTGAGCCACTGTCAACATCCTGGGAACCTACCTGGCACAAACCATTTTTAACGCCAACACTTTCAGTATTCTGCAAATACTTCCTTCCCCTATCCCAACATAGTGTGACAATTCGTTCACTGTGATGCATCTGTCAGCAGTCACCAATTCGTTAACTCTCTGCACATTGTCTGGAGTGTGTGCAGTATGAGGCCTGCTGCTGCGTGGACAATCCTCAATATTGCTGTGCCCACTTTCATCACGTAACCTGCTTGCCCACCAAGTAACTGTACTGCAATCAACAGCAGCATCTCTATACACCTTTTTCAACCTCTTGTGGATGTTTCCCACCGCCTCATTTTCACAGCACAGGAATTCTATGACAGCACATTGCTTCTGACGAATGTCAAGTGTAGCAGCCAACTTGAAGACAAGCTGTGATGGTGCCACTCACGAGAACAGGTTGAACCAAGTTTGAAAACAAGCAGGAAGGATGTATCTACACACTGTAAAGCTTTCACACGTGCAGAATGAAAACTGTATTTTTACAAAAATAGTGTGCATTTGTTTTGGAGTGACCCTCGTAACAAAGGTTGCCCCATAAACTGTCCTCAAGGAGGTTTACCACAACAATATTCCCCAACTGGGTAAGAACACTGAAGACACATTTCAGTGCATATGTGAGCAATGTTTTTCCTGTAGTAGAGCCAAAATCTTTAATATATGTCAGTAAAGAGAGTGGCATGTCATACAAATTCTCATTTAGAAGGCAGAAATGCTTCAGGCATTTTGTGACTCTTCTTGCTTGATCCACCACATAACCTGCCAGATGACAAACCAAACATTCTTTTGCTGAGGAGCTTTCAAGGCTTTTTGGAATATGTGGTGGATTGGGTTGAACATTCTGTTGACATTTCATTATCAACATGAAAGTAGACACACTGTGACATGTGCAGGCTCAGAACATGTATTACTGACGGACAATCATAGCAACTCAGAGACCTTATGATACTGAAATGATGTTCAAGTGGATCCTGATTAAGTTTTTCTCTCAGGATTTGGGTAA
Organism: Schistocerca cancellata; assembly: GCF_023864275.1. NCBI lineage: Eukaryota > Metazoa > Arthropoda > Insecta > Orthoptera > Acrididae > Schistocerca > Schistocerca cancellata. Next base: position 692,709,100 of record NC_064626.1, read on the forward strand.
AACCTCTTTTCCACAAGTATTCAGAAGTTCCTAATGTAATTTCAATCATTACTCTTTCAGAACCAGAGCTGTTACACTATCAGCAATAATGCAGTTCCGTTTCATTAATGTTTTGTGAGTCTCTGAGATTTTGGACAAAGCATCCTAAGCAAAAGAAGAATTAAGTGCATCCACTAAGTTGTCTGCACATCTAGTGAATGATTCCATTGATTCATTGTCTTTAAATCCTGCAGCTTCAATTTCCCTAAAGAATTTTATTCTGTTGGTTACTGGGTTACTGAATAATGCAGAGCTAACTTTACATTTGTTCATTGAAATGACAACAGATCTAAGTGGGTGGAAATTAACTTGTGGTAAACTTTTAATACAGTGAATTCTGGCTAAATATCTTGTTCTTATACTCTTTGATAAAATTGTAGTTGATGCTCTCGCTGTTGAAAATTACCCCTGCGTTATCACAAAAATTATTCCTTACACATTTTACTACATGAATAGCATCTCAAAATGTGCCTGAAAATGCCCAAATTCTTTTGGTTTTGTCAACTAGATTTGTTACAGAACAAGTAACTTTATTTTTTATGCCACTAATTCCTTGACATTACTAGACCCTTTTATTCAGTTGACTGCCATTAAAAGTGAATGCAATAATTCTTGTTCTAGCTTTCTCTAGCTAGATAAGTACTAGAATCAATATCTTTAAGACGATGTCACCAGGAGTTGCACTGTAACTAGCATATGAGATCTGCTCAAAAAATTCCAAAAAATTAATAAATTTGCACCAATGGTGTGTTGGAGCGAAATGCAATTGGTGACCTCGCATATGCCTAAGTTTAATGTGTAACTAACAGAAGGTTCTTTGATGTATGTCTGTTAGTCATTGTTCAGTGCTGTACTGAGTAGAAAATTTTCACACCCTTTGTCAATTCTGAGGTGGCAGAATTAGAGACGCAACACATCTGCATTGCGTTTTGCATGAAACTCAAGAAAACCTTTACAGAGACACACCAAATTGTACAGGAATCCTATGGTGATGAGTGATTAAGCATACTTGGTGTAACAAATGGTTCACATGATGTAAAAATGGCCAGACATAAGTTAAAGATGACCTTCATTCAGGACGCCCTTCGACATCTACCAACGATGCTCATGTCAGGAATGTCAATGAAATTGTTTGACAATTGAAGACTGACTATCTGAGAGACTGCAGAAGAATGTAATATTTCAGTCTGATCATGTTATGAAATCCTGACACAGCATCTTGGAATGCATCATGTTACCACTAAGTTCGTCCCATGGCTCATGAGTCAAGATCAGAAAGACCTCTGCTTTGTAATCTGTGGAGAGCTTTTGGATTTCACAGTGAGAATGGGATGTTCCTTAAGAGAATCATAACTGGTGATGAGACATGAATCTATAGTTATGATGTTGAGACCATGGTTCAGTCTTCACAATGGGTTAGGTAAGGGTCTCCAAGACCAAAAATAGCTGGTCAGTTCAGGTCAAATGTCAAAGTCACGCTGCTGGTTTTCTTTAACTTTGAAGGATTAGTTCATCATGAATTCATGCCACAGGGACAAACTGTGAACCGATGGTACTAAGGGATGTGTTGTGATGCCTCTGAGAAAATGTGAGAAGGAAATGGCCTGAAATGTGGTAACACAATTCATGGCTCTTGCATCACAATAACGCACCCTCACTTCATCTGTGTTGGTGCTTGATTATTTCATGAAAAATGATATCATTTTGCTGCCTCATCCTTCATACCCTCCAGAACTGACTCCTGTGGGCTTTCTTTTATTTCCAAAGTTGAAAACCTTGTTGAAACGATGAATATTTGTAATGATAGATGAAATAAAAGAAAATTCACAGACGGCACTTTGCACAAACCAGCAAAGGCATACTATGACTACTTCCAGAAGTGTAAATGGCATTGGGAGCACTTTATCAATTGTGGAGGAGAGTATTTTGAAGAAGACCAAGCACAATAAGTAAATGGTGACTTCAGAAAAATTTTGTGGACAAAGTTCCTGAATTTTTTGAACAAACCTCGTACAAAGCATTAAGTTGGATCCAGTTGTGAAGTAGAGGAACTCAAGAGCATGATTTTCAAGTTTATTCTTATAGTATTCTGGAGTGTATTCCCCCAAATGGACAAAAGCATCAACACTGAGTCAAGTGTTACCGGAATGCGTTTCTTTGCGGAGCTTAACTTCATCAAAATCAGCCCACCTAAGTGTTTGTTTTCATATCGTTCTTCACAAAAATAATTCTTAATAGCTTCCACAGCATGTGTATTGATTCCATATGAGCATCTGAGATCCTTTACTAAATTTTGTAGATGTAGTTTGGAAGGAAGTGGCAACAGTGCCTCAGACAATGTCTGTATCCTTTGGAGGACTTAATTTTTAAGAGCACGCTGTCCAGAAGAAACTTGTTATCATACTGCATTCCCATATTGTTTTTCAATTGACATTTCTGTATCATCATGTCTGCTAAGTTTTCTGTATCTTACTGACTTTAGAATGATCTAGTTTTGACTGAGCTGTCTTGTGCTTTACATCTGAGAGCTGCTTTCACAGAAGATTTATTTCAGCATTTTTTGTTCTTAATTTATTATGTAATCACACAATTTCCAGCTTCTTACACTTTAATGTTCTTGTTAATGAAATTACTTCTGTGTCTGGAACCATTTCATCCTATAAATTTTCCTTGACAGAAGAAACACTGGGAGACACTGTAACTTATTTTCGACATTTCCTTTGCTGCAGCTTCTCTCTTGTGAATGTTTTACTGGCGCTTTTCTGTTGTATAATACTTTCAATAGATAGTCTGGTAAATTGGGAAATAAATGAGGAACCATTTATGGTTTCAGAGATAACCTTTGTCTTGGAATTTTAACTTGTTTACCATTGATGACAAACAAGTCTGCTTTTGTGATAAGTTCCTCACTGGGATGAGAAACACACACAAAACAATTGTGAGTCATATCTCTGTCTTTCTGAGGTATTGCTCTCACCCACTTGGAAAACTCTACTTCATTTTTATGAGGTTTAAAAAATATGTTTACCCTTATTTTCTCTGTAGCCAGATCTACACGCTGGAATGAAACATGTAGGCATTTTTTGTTCCTCTTTAAATACGAGTCACTATAACTCTTAACACCTCTTTCAGCCTTCAACTCTGCAGTGTTCACTCACAACACTTTCTCCCAAAGTAAGCCCAGACACAACCAACACACAGCTTCTGATACAATAAACTCATGTCAACATGGGTCTCAAACAACAGTGCTGCTTGTAGTTCACTGCCCTATGCCACCAGTGTACTGAAGTCAGCACACTTTCTCTTGTATTTGCTATGCTTTGTGTATCTACCTCTCTTTTTAATAAATAATTAAACTATTACCTTGCAGAAACATCAACATTTAAATCCTAACTAAATTTAGCACAGTGGGTAATGGTCATCAACAGCAATTTCCTTTTATTTTTAGAAAAACAAAAACATTATATTTCACACAATTTGTAGAAGGAGCACTTACAGCATCCATGTTATGTTGCACCTCACTAAAGTGGCAAGAATATATCAGAATCTGACCGATGAGTAACGTGGGTAAGCTTTTGTAGTGTAGCTGCAATATATAAACCAATATGTTTCTACGATTCAGTCACACAAAAATTAATAAGGTAGACCTCCACACAAATTGTGAAATCTCAGCAGTACTGAAACATGCACATAGTGTACAATATTTTTAATAATAATGAAATTTAATAAACATTTGGAAGCACATCCCTGTAATTTGATACTGGGAGTGTGTCATAGGTTTTAGTCTTTAGTCTTTGTCAGACTGTGAAAGGTAATTTTGATTTGCATGAAACTGAACAGCATTTCAGCAATTAAAAATAGTCCTCACTGAGTCATGCAAGACCATAGGCTTTATATCTCTGGAGTTAAAGAGGTAAGTAGGAAGGAGGAATAGTTACTACACCCTGTGACAACTCATTTTTGTGCAACAATAATAACACACACACACACACACACACACACACACACACACACACACACACATTCATCTAAAATTGTTTCTAACCTGCTATCAGTAATTTCTTACACACACCTGAATCCAACAAAAATAGTCTGCTGTTATGGTACTGAGATATTTCCCATCTTCATCTGTACCATCATACTAATAAAGCTTATGTTGGATTCAACAAGTCTTCCTTGTTATGTCACTTTTTTGCAATGGACATAAAAAACACAAGTGAAGTTTTATACTTTTATGGGTGCTAAGTACACATTTCAAAAACAAAGGAAAAATACAATGAAACAACATGGGAATTTTACATTATTTGAATTCAACATTATTTTTGAGTATTTAGAATAAAATCTTCCATTTATAAGATGAATACTGAAACTAGTGAGTATGAACATGATTAGGAAATGGTGAGCAAACGTACATTAATAAGAAATTTGCATCAAGAGTGATGCAAAAAAATTTGTGTATTCCTTTACTGTCTCCACCAGCAACAGATTAACCGAGGATGCAGCTGCAATCATTTCATAGATCATGAAGTTCCCTTCAACCCAGATATACACAGTTAATTTAAAATATGATTAATTTTTTAGTGTCACTGTTCTGTCCTCAGATGACACCTACAGTACATGTCTACTGTTGTATTGAGCTTATCACCAGTGCTTCACTATGGATTTGCTGGAGAGTATTGTTCTATTAAGAATGGTGACATTTTCCACTTATTGCCTCTTATTTTAGTTAGTGCATTTTTCAATTTCTGTTTTGTGAACAAATGTAAAGCATCTGTTTCAGATTTTTCTGATGCAATGGTGATTTGTTGCACATTAATAAAGAAAAAAACTGATCATACCGTAAATGTGCTATTGTCATTTGAAGAGCTGTCCTCACAGCACCAAGAGAGGAGGTTTATGTGGATGGCTGAGTGAGGGTGAGACATTCCTGTCAGATAAACTGGCCACAAATAGGTTACATAGTGAGTAACAGCTTTCAGAAGGTACTTGCCAGGGACACAGCCATAGCAAGGGAGTAAGCAATTTCAAGCAGTCCCATTGCATTTTCCAGCATTCAAGGCAGGTATGGCTGTGCTAGGCAGAAGCTAAGAAATGGTGTTTGCTGTTTTCCATTACAGGAGGGATGATACAGAGATTGAAACAACTGGGGTATTCAAAATGCAAGAGTACTTACTTAAAAGACATCATGGGGCTCTTTCACTGAGAGGCATGCCCAATATGTCCTACTGATAGTTTTAAGTTATGGGTAATTAAAGTTGGTTAAATATGCAGTGTCCTTAAAATTAATGAAATTCAAACTAAAATGCAAACAACAGTCAATGAGGTGTTGATTTGTCATCCCCCATAACCAACATCAAATGGTTTAAATGGTTTGCATGTATTACTATAGAGCCATTTGTTCCATTTTTCTGATAATGAATCCTAATGAGCAATTAACAGCCAATATAAGACATATGCACAAAAAGGTGTATAGCATAGGACTGATTTATTGTTTACATAGTGGATAGTATATTTGTACAGATAGATTTATAAGTTTTTTATGGTCATTAAGGGTGCTAGAAATAACCAATCACAATGTAACATCTGTGTTTCAATGGGCACCAGTTGAAAGGGAGAGAAAAATGCAATGGAAAGAATACCTCATACAGTTATGTGTTTGGTCAAAACTATTGGCTGCTAGCAAGAAAAAAAAACAGTCCTTTAGGCAATAAAAAAATATGGTATGTTGTTGGAATTAGCACTCTCACATACATAATTTGATGGTTTTAACTTTTCTGTATGACCTAAGTTGTAAAAATTATTGTGAAAAAAATTTGTGGGCAGAAGTCACCAGTTTTCTGGTGAGTGCTGGGTGGGAGTTTATACATGGTCCAGTCATATTAGTGTGACCATTAGAGATATTCAATGCCAGTGTGTAATAACCACTCACAGACGGCAGGTCACAGCACTAGCAGAGGAGGGTATATAAAGTACTCAGGAGGACACAGAAAATATTGCAGTCGTTGTTGTAATGCAAAACTTTTCACTCTCAGGATTGGAATGACTCCTTACCCTCTCCCTTAAAACCCACATCCTTTCGTCTTTCCCTCTCCTTCCCTCTTTCCTGATGAAGCAGCCTTGGGTTGTGAAAGCTTGAAATTTGTGTGTGTGTTTTTTATTGTGTCTATCAACCAGTGCTTTCTCATTTGGTAAGTCACAGCATCTTTGCTTTTTTTTATATATATTTTTCCCACTTGGAATGTTTCCCTCTATTATATTCATATCATTAATTATTTTCTTAGATTTACATGTAAGATTTTCAAATGGAAAAGTCCATCCTTGGCACAGTCAAAAATTTTATTACAGCATTAATTAACATGAAATAATCCTGTGTAGTGACATGAGGCTGAGCAAATGGACCCAATGCTGTAAAGCAAGCCACTTATGGTGTTTGCTGAACTAGCACTCCACAACGGCACTCTTTGTGCATCACTGGCCACCTATTGGTCAATGCCTAGATGATTACTGTAACAAATCCTAGTTTTCATTATGCCAGGTATAGATTTGGTTGTGGTACTTGGGAAGGGCCCGATGGGTGAAACAATTACGCTGGTTGTAGTTGAATAGTTTAACTGACCAGGTCATGTGGCCTCTTGCACTAAATCACACAATGTAGGCTGCTGCATATTCCAGCAAAGAGCACATTGTGCTAGGCAGTGCAGGGAGAATATTTGACTGAAACGAGGAAAGCAGAATGTACCAGGGAAATTTAGCCAAATGAAGATAGTAGGCAAATCATGATATAGTTTGTTTTGAATAGAGTTATTATGTGACTTAGAAATTTGAGTTGTTCAAGGATCTATGCCAGTATATATGTGGTTTGATATCCACAAATACCTGAGTCATGTGTAGAGATTTTCTCTCCTTTCTCTTTTTATGCTGTGCTCCTTCTGCCCATTCTATTTCCTGGTACAGCACTAACAAAGTAAAACATAGAGCAGTGTCACAACAGTATCTTATGATTTGGGTCTTTTGTCTTTACACTATGCAGGATGGGTCATTAGGTGTGACATCATCATTTTACTGTTCCTCTTCCTTTGGAGTTCAGTGGCATGAAAGCAGAAAATCAACCCAAGATAATTGCCTGAAATAATGTATGGCATAATGGTAGAACACGCCAGGTACCAGGGATTTACGACACAGAGAGAATTATGGAATATTACGAAGCTGTATTAAAGGCACAGGCTAGCAGAGCATATGTAGTTAAGTAAATATGTCAGTAGTATTGCAGAGCTCAGGAAGCATGGTACACAGGATACAGTGAGGGGTCTCTCAGGGATGAGAAATGAAGTTTAGTGTTTAAATGCTAGTTCTCCAGACATTATGATCAGAAATGTGACTCTAATGACTTTATCATGCATTTCTTTTCATAAATAGTTCATGCTAAGCTCTTCAGTCCAAATTTGTGTGCTTATTTTTAGGATGCAGTGATAAGGTGTAATAGGCCATTAGAATACTGTGTCACATGAAGGGTTGAGTAAGTAGGATGAAGATGTGGTATGTTGTTATGGCTAAGTGCAGAGTCAAGGAGGATAATACGTGGAAAAGGGTATGTATGAAGGTTTGTAATATTAGCAGGCGAACTATTATAGGATGCCTCCGAGAATTCCATACTTATATACCTAAGAGATGATTTTGACACAGTTGCAGACATAAAATGAAAGGGAGTTATGGATCCCTGTGTGAGATAGCTTGGTGGGTCCTACAGGAAGCAGTGAGTGAACCTTGAGAGGGAAATTAAGCATGTGTAGTGTAAGCATTATTGTTCTCAGGACTAGTGCTAGTTTTCTGGGACAGCCAGTGATGAGGTACCATGTAAACTGTGGAGAGGTTTCAAATGTGTTTGGGTATCTAACTTAGCTGTTTAAGTGTCGCAGATGGATTGATATACGTGTGGAGAACCAAAGACTAATGAAATAACTGTGCAATGAATTGTAAATAATTAGTTTCAACTGCAGCAACAGGAGAAATTCTTTGAGCTGAATTCTTCAAAAAGTTGAATAGTATATTTTAACTACATGAGCCATGGCAAATGTGCTTGGTGCTGCAAAGCAGCTGTTTACGACAATATAATGACTCAGTTTTGCACCAAGGCATTCACTGGATGTCGCTGTCTGCCTTCTGGCCAGTTACCATAACCAAAGACACTTTGGCATGTGGTATACATGACTTCTGCAGCCACAACGTAGAACAAACCCATTTTAGTGGGAAGAAATACTAGCTGTCCAGCCAGCCAGCAGTGAGTTATCAAGCAGTCAACTGTTACAGTGGTGGCCATAGCCATAAGATTGCCACCATTTGGCTAGTGTCCTGATAGAACTGCCTGTCAAGGGCATCCAGCCACCATCTAATGGGCTGAGGGTCAAACTGTGTGCCTCCTAGCCACCAAGCCCCTGAGGCACTCACCAGCACCAGTCACCACCGGCCAGCCACTGGTCCATTGCTTACTCCTTGGATGTTTAAGCCTGTCACTTACCATAGACAGGCAGGACTCAGCATCCTACACTCAGCAGACCTTGACAGCCTACTGCATCAGCCATGCCACTGACCAGCCATGGCCAGAACTGTTGACAACACAGGGTCAAGACATACCTGGGCCATGCTAAGCATAGCAGTGGCCAGAGCTTACTACAACGATTTGTTGCCAGGGTTCATGGATCAAGGCCTGCTTTCCATCACTGCCTGATGTAGGCCTGATTTGTACTAAGAACTACTTGGTGCAGTAAAGGATGAATCAGCTTCTAAGTGGCTTCTGACTCAGCCAAACTCACTATCCTCGACTAGACAATACTCACACCTCCTACACTTGTAAAAAGTACAGTGTGTGTTCATGAGATAGTCATGGAAATTGTTCTTGTGGTTCCAATAATGATTTACTGAAATCCAAAAAATTCAAAAACAAAATTGTAGATTTACTAAAGCCATTCAACATAAAATCAACTGTAATTGTAACAAGTTAAAAAATAGTGACTTCCTCATTTGCCCTTTACTAGATTTTACAAATACATGAAAATACGACTATAACATGCAATTAGAAAATCAGACTGCAGTTGTAAGATTTGAAGGACATAAAGAGAGGCTTGTAGTTGAGAAGGGAGTGAGACAAGATTGTAGCCTATCCCCAATTTATTTAATCTGCATTTTCACCATAATGTGAAGGAAATCAAGGGGACATTTGGAAAGAGAATTAAAATTCAGGGAGCAGAAATTAAGAATTGGTGATGATATTGTGAACCTGTCTGAGACAGGAAAGGACTTGAAAGAGCAGCTGAATAGAATAAATAGTGCTATGTACGAAGTCATGAATATCAGGCAGCATATGTCTCCAGTGGAGGCAGTCCCATGTCATATCAGGCAAAGTACACACCTTGCATTTTGGAATTTTTGTTCACTGGCATTGAGTGTGCAGTGGTTGACATTTTTGACATGGTACATTATTGTGTGATCCACAAGTAAATGTGATGAGCATGTGCCTAGAAAGATGGAGATTCATTCAGACACTATAAGCTGCTGTTTTTCTCACCCTGCCCTTGCTCAGTCGGAGTGATTGAACTGTTTTAGTTCACTTCAAACATATGTAACTTGTTTGTTAGATGAACTGGCCATTAATAACTGGTTTACATGCTGCAGGGAATGAAGTTTCCATTGCATCTTAATGAGTGCAGCAATTACGAATCAGTTATTGTTTATACTGATGTCAGGCAGCAGTAGCCGACCAAGACAGATGCAGCAACAGATAAGTAAACCACTTTTGTGTTATTTACAAGTTCCTAACCAGCAGTGAATTTTATTGTATCATCTGTTTGCTTTAATAGTTCAGTTTCTTGAGTTTCTCCATGTAAATTTAACATCTAATAGCCACAGTTCTCGCATTTTCATTTGCGTCAGAAAGTAAACCAATTTTGTGACACATTAAAAATTCCTAATCAGAGTCAAATTATTCAGTTTCACTTGAGTGTTTCGGTAGTTAGGTTTTTGAATATCTGTGTATTACTAGACACAGTTCATGAATTTTGGTCAGGGTCTACAGTAGAGTTGTGCAGCACGTGCCGATAGTCTATTTATCTGAATAGTTTAGTTTTCCACGGTCTTTAGTGTGGACAGGGACTGCGATTGTTGTGTGTGGATGCAAGCTGAGTTGGTGACACTTCACTCACAGCTTCAGCCTGTGATGGCTTCGATTACTCAGCTTGAGGCTGCAGTGGATGGGCACAACTGTTGTGGGCTGGCCGTGGGGATCCAATGGACGTCCAGCACGTCAGAGTCCTCCGATCGGTCCTCACTGGTGGCAAACCCAGTTGCTGCACGCACTGAGGCTGACCCCTCACCTGTGGTCAAGTGAGAGGTCGCCCCGGGGCGAAGCAGGCAGCGAAAGACTTCTCAGGCTGCCGCATGAAAGGCCTCCCTGGTTTGTATGACAAACAGGTTCCAGGTGCTGTCTGTAGCTGACACTGTCGCTGAGCCTGATGCCATAGCCTGTTGTGTTTCAGAGGAAACCACTCAGCCTGCAAGATCCAGGCAACCACAGAGGGTGGGATTATTGTCAGTTGGGAGCTTCAACATTAGGCATGTTATGGGGTCCCTTAGGGACTTGGGTGACAAGGAGGGTAAGAAAACTAATGCGGACTCTGTGTTATACCGGGTGGAGTCACTCCAGATGTGGAAGGGGTCCTCCCGGATGCCATGAAGAGCACAGGGTGCAGCCAACTGTAGGTGGTTGCTCACGTCGGTACCAATGATGTGTGTCACTTTGGATCAGAAGGGATTCTCTCTGGTTTTGAGCAGCTAACAGAAGTGGTAAGGGCTGCCAGTCTTGCTTGCAAGATGAAAGCAGAGATGACCATTTGCAGCATAGTCAACAGGACCAATTGCGGACCTCTGGTACAGAGCCAAGTGGAGGCTCTGAATAAGAGGCTCAGACGGTTCTTCAACTGTGTAGGCTGCTGATTCCTCGACTTGCGCCAAAGGGTGGTTGGGTTTTGGGTTTAGCTGAATAGGTCAGGTGTCCACTATGCGCAGGAGGCAGCTACATGGGTAGCAGGGGCTGTGTGGTGTGGACTGGGCAGTTTTTTAGGTTAGAGGGTCTCAGGAAAACACAAAGAAGGCGAACACAGGAAGAACGCAGATACAGGAACCATTGGTATAACAATTATAAATTGTCATAGCTGTGTTGGCAAAGTATCAGAGCTCCAAGCGCTAATAGAAAGCACTGATGCTCAAATCGTTACAGGCACTGAAAGCTGGCTAAAGCTGGATATAAGCTCAGCTGAAATTTTTGCAAAGAACCTAACGGTGCTCTGAAAAGAACATGGTTGGTGGTGGCATGTTTGTTGCTGGCAGAAGTAGTTTAATTTGTCGTGAAATTGAAGTAGATACTTCCTGTGAGTCAGCATCGGCAGAGGTCATTGTTGGCAACCAGAATAAAATAGTAATTGGATCCTTTTACCAACCTGCCAGTTCAGATGATACAGTTGCTGAAAGGTTCAAAGGAAACTTGAATTTGATTTCAAACACGTACCCAGCTCATACAATAATAGTTGGTCGTGACTTTAATTTACCCTTGAATGTTGGCGAAAATACATGTTTAATTCTGGAGGTATGCATAAAATATCATCTGAAATTGTGCTAAAGGCATTCTCTGAAAATTATTTCGAGCAGTTAGTTCATGAGCCCACCCGAATAGTAAACGGTTGTGAAAACGCACTTGACCTCTTAGCAACAAATAATTCTGAATTAATAATGAGCATGCATCAAAACTGATATAGGGATTAGTGAACACAGGGTTGTCATAGTGAGATTGAGTATTGTAATTCCCAAATCCTCGAAAAATAAGCGAAAAATATACCTATTCAAAAAAGCAGATAAAAATTCACTTGATGCCACCCTGAGAGACAATCTCCACTCATTCCAAATTAATAATATAAGTGTAGACCAGATGTGGCTTAAATTCAAAGAAATAGTATCGGCAGCAATTGAGAGATTTATACCAAATAAACCAACAAATGACGGAGCCGATCCTCATTGGTACACAAAATGGGTTAGAACACTGTTGCAGAAACAACAAAACAAACATGCCAAATTTAAACAGACGCAAAATCTCCAAGATTGGCGATCCTATACAGAAGCTCGAAGTTTAGTGTGGAGTTCAATGCGAGATGCCTATAACAGTTTCCACAATGAAACCTTGTCTCGAAACCTGGCAGGGAAACCAAAGAGATTCTGGTCATATGTGAAATATGTTAGTGGCAAGAAACAATCAATGCCTTCTCTGCATGATAACTATGGAGATACTATTGAAGACAGTGCTGCCAAAGCAGAGTTACTAAACACAGCCTTCCAAAATGCCTTTACAAAAGAAGACAAAGTAAATATTCCAGAATTCAAATCGAGAACAGCTGCCAACATGAGTAACACAGAAGTAAATATGCTCGGAGTAGTGAAGCAACTCAAATCACTTAATAAAAGCAAGTCTTCTGGTCCAGAACATACTTAACAATCATATACAAACATTCGCTCGACGAAAGATCCGTACCCAAAGACTGGAAAGTTGCACAGGTAACACCAATATTCAAGAAAGGTAGTAGGAGTAATCCACTAAATTACAGGCCTATATTGTTAACATCCATATCCAGCAGGATTTTAGAACATATATTGTGTTTGAACATTACGAATTACCTCGAAGAAAATGGTCTATTGACACAGAGTCAACATGGGTTTAGAAAACATCGTTTCTGTGAAACACAACTACCTCTCTATTCACATGATGTGTTGAGTGCTATTGACAAGGGATTTCAGATTGATTCCATATACCTGGATTTCCAGAAGGCTTTTGACACTGTATCACACAAGCGGCTCGTAGTGAAATTGCGTGCTTCTGGAATATCGTCTCAGTTATGTGACTGCATTTGCGGTTTCCTGTCAGAGAGGTCACAGTTTGTAGTAATTGACAGAAAGTCATCGAGTAAAACAGAAGTGATTTTAGGCTTTCCCCCAGGTAGTGTTATAGGCCCTTTGCTGTTCCTTATCTATATAAACGATTTGGGAGACAATCTGAGCAGCTGTCTTTGGTTGTTTTCATATGACGCTGTCGTTTATCGTCTAATAAAGACACCAGAAGATCGAAACAAACTTCAAAACAATTTAGAAAAACATCTGAATGGTGCAAAAAGTGGCAGCTGACTGTAAATAATGAAAAGTGTTAGGTCATCCACATGAGTGCTAAAAGGAACTCATTAAACTTCAGTCACACGATAAATCAGTCTAATCTAAAAGCTGTAAATTCAACTAAATACCTAGGTATTACAAACAACTTAAATTGTAAAGAACACTTAGAAAATGTTGTGGGAAGGCTAACCAAAGGCTGCGTTTTATTGGCAGGACACTTAGAAAATGTAACAGACCTACTAAGGAGACTACCTACACTACACTTGTCTGTCCTCTTTTAGAATACTGCTGTGCGGTGTGGGATCCTTACCATATAGGACTGATGGAGTACATTGAAAAAGTTCAAAGAAAGGCAGCACATTTTGTATTATCGCGAAATATGGGAGAGGGTGTCACAGAAATGATATAGGATTTGTGCTGGAAATCATTAGAAGGAAGGCGTTTTTCGTTGTGATGGAATCTTCTCACGAACTTCCAATCACCAACTTTCTCCTCCGAATGTGAAAAATTTTTGTTGACACTGACATACATAGGGGGGAATGATCACCACAATAAAATAAGAGAAATCAGAGCTCATACGGAATGATATAGGTGTTCATTCTTTCCATGCGCTATACAAGATTGGAATAATAGAGAATTATGACGGTGGTTGGATGAACCCTCTGTCAGGCACTTAAATGTGATTTGCAGAGTATCCATGTAGATTTAGATGTAGGTGGTTATGTTCAGAGTGGCCAGTGGGCACCAAATCAAACTTGTTACAAACTGTTATAAACCCTCTGGCTGTAGTAGAGTTTACTGAAATATTTAAGCTGTTAGCAACACAAGAAAGTGTATGTTAAATTGATGTTGTTAACATGTTGTGGTGTCTTGTGTCTAGCAATGAACTGTTTCAGGTAAACCTTTGAATAATGGTTAATTTTGATGTAAACTATATGTGCTGATGGGAATTGATTGTTCAATTAAGATGATAATGTGATCAGTCTGTGCATGTAACAGAACAAGGTGGATGTTGTGTAGCAGCCAGGTTTGATCAAGACTGTATGGGATCAAAAACCTGGAACTATCACAATTCATTTTCAAAGGGAAGTTAAAATGTCTGATTTTTGAGACTGTGTTTTATTATTGTCAGCTTACGTAATCTTTCTGAAGTTGTTATTTAAATACTGGTTTTACTGCCATTAAGATCTGCTATTTAACTGCTTTTCAATTCTTAATATGTTGAGTTAAATTGCTTGTGATGCTTGTTTTTACAGTTGTTGCTGCATTTGATCTTGTTTCTGTTTACAAGACATTTTACAGCATACCAGTAAATGTTTAAGCTGTTAGTTACTTGAGCTAAATGTAAATTTAAAGCTGCAAGATGTTTTGCTGGGGATGTCCAAGGGATGATCTGTTCTTTATTGTGATTTTTTATGCATTTGAAAGGTTTTTTAAACAAACGTAAATTTTTTTTTTGCTGTTTGGAACTCTATCAATTGGTCTTATCTCCCAAACTACTGGCCAGTACCACCACAGAACGAATGATTGTTGGACAGTAAACACCAAGTGTCAAGTGACACTCACAGAAAGAGCAAGACTTATAAACAGTTAGATAAAGCAGTCAAAACTTGAACTTCTATAGATTAGCTAGTTCACTATCAACATACTAGATTAGATTAGTGTTAGGACATAGCTACAGTGCCACACACAAGTCAGCACTCTAAAGTTGAGTATTTCATTCTGTATAAACGATTTTAATAAATCATTATTGCTAGTTTCATTTTCCATTGAACATATATTTTTTTTTCAGATATTGTGTTCTGTGAGTACATCTGTTGCTAGTGTTCAAACCATCTAGCTTGTACAGCTACAAATAATGTGTAGGAGGGGGTTGCTTCCTACTACCTTGGACATTGGGCATTGGGCATCAGAGTTTGTTTGCTTAATACCTCACACAATGGTGGTGAGGAAAAACTAGAAACAGTACCCATCACGAGGAAAAATCAAGATTTCTAAAGCATTTAGGAATTTTCATTCAGTGAGTGCACAGACAAATTTTTATGACAACACATTATTTGTGTGGCTTATACTTAACTGATAGTAAGTACTACAGTATTGTATTTTTGTGGACTGATAACCCCAATTCCTCCCAGGAAGATTTCAAAGAATTTTTTACACTGTTCTCAGTTATATGTTTCAGGCATGACTCAGTCTCAGTTACTGCAATCTGATGTCCTACAACCTACGATAATTTTAGTGCAACAACTATCTGCAACAGAAAATGTTGGTGGCACACCTGGCCAAACATGAAATTAACAAGGAAGCTGTTCAAGGATGTAATAACAAGATGGCACCACATTTTCTGGCATATGGTCATATATTAGAATCCTGCCACAACTACATATCAAGACTGGATCAACGTTATGTCTCACACCACGCATCAGGTGATGCTTTGCAAATTCCTAATACAGTGTCAGATGTGTTTAAACTAATGCAAGATAGTGACTCTTTCCTATGCTGAAAGTAGGGAAAACTTAGAATCCTATTATGAGTTAAAAGCCCATGTTGATGCAACCAGGCATACATTTTTTCAGTGTTTTAGGGAATTAAATAAAGATTATAAAGAGTGGATAGCACAATTACAGGTTTAACTAGAGAGTGGAAATTTCAGCACAAAAATGACAAGTGTAAAAAGCCATGTGCAGATTCTCTGATCTCAGGTATACTAATCATGCACTCACCAGACAGTAGGTTAAGGAAAGACCTGATTAGATTAATTAATTCATCTTTGCAAGACTGTCTGCCATTAATTTCAGTACATGGTCAGATGCAAGTATCAGCTGATACAATACAGTGCGTAGATGCTGACATATTTACCGTGCATCAGCAGCCACTACAGCCTAGCAAAGCAATGTGGCCATATGCAGAAATCACAGGTCATGCAAAAGCTATGATGGAATCAACATTCTGTAAACAGTTCTGCTAGTGCTAAGTTAAAATCTTTTACACCCTCTTGTGTTAACTACAAGTGAGAGGCCTGTTTCTTTTGAAACACACAGTGTAATTGTTGTATAAACAAAGGACACAAAGCAGAAATGTGCAACAAAAAGCACTACTGAATCAGACACTTAGGCATACACAGTGATTCAGAATAAAATTTCAAATGATTTCCACAACAAACATGAGTAAAATTAATAAACTTTCATTGAAAAAAGATAACATGACTAATATTTTCATGAATGATGAAGTTTTAACAGTAACACTAAGAGTTAACAAAGCATCATTAAAATTTCAAATTAACACAGGCTTGTCAATTTCTATAATTAATCCACAGGCACACAAGAAACTATTATCACTGAAATTCCCAGAATTTCCGAGTTCACTATTTAGTAACAGTGGCAACAGAGTCCAGCAAGAGGGCAGCTGGATACGGATATTGGATACAAGCAATTTACCAAACCTGCAAGACTGACAGTTGTGAATTCACATAAAGCAACAAACTTGCTGGGACTTGATTTTCTCAATTCTCTACACTTCATGATTCACGAAGGAGTGAATTGGATTCATACTGCCATTACAGTTAACAAGTTACAAAAAATGGAACAAGTAGCATTAAAATCTACAAGGCATCCAACAGTTTCCACCCCCTTTGTTCTATTGTCTCCTTCCAATTCATATCCCCTCACCCTTATTGTGCACCACTCCCTTCCAACACATTCACTCGTCTTTTCCTCTCCCATGCCTTGTCTTGCCCGCAGCCTTCCTGCGCTGTGCCTTGCGGTCTTGTCCTGCCATTGTCTAGTCCCCGCACATTCTGCCAGGCAGCATGCTCCTCTCCTTCCACTTGTAGCCTCCTATGCCTCACCCTTCCTCACCCCACTCCAGATTGGTGCTTTTATTCACTGTAATAGTTGCATTTTGGCCAGAGCAACCAGAGATAGTGGTCATGTGCACATGAGATTTCCACATAAGTCTGTGTGTGTGTGTGTGTGTGTGTATGTGTGTGTGAGTTTTCTTTTCTGAAGAAGGTTTTGAGTGAAAGCTCAACATGTAATGGTCTTTTCACTGCACCTGTCTGCAGTTCAACATATCACCTTTATGGTGAGTGGAAATGTATCCTTTTCATAATATTTTTGATATTCCAACCTGGGCTTTCCATTGTTTGTAGAAGAGGTTTGTTATTTCTACAGCAAAATGACTGACTATGGCTAAAGTAGAGCAAACACAAAATGAAGTCTAGCAACAGCGAGAAAAGCATTTGTGGGCAACAGAAATTTGTTAACACTGAGTATAAATTTATATGTTAGGAAATCTTTTCTGAAGGTCTGTCTGTACAGACATGAAACCTGGACAATAAACGGTTCAGATAAGAAAATAATAGAAACTTTTGAAGAGCGTTGCTACAGAGGAATGCTGAAGATAATATGGGTAGATCAGATAGCCAATGAGGAAGCACAGCATCGTCAGTAACCCTGCTGGGTGTGCAAATGAAAGATAAGTTTGAATTGATAAATGTAACATTGTCCATGTCCAGTGAAAGTGTCTCTGGTAGTTAAGCTGATGGTAACTTGGAGCAATCACATAAAATTATGTAATCAGTCAAAATAAGGCCACCAAGCAACTGATTTGCTCTAGTTTTTCTTTAATTGGCAGTTATTATCTGACTGCCCCTACAAAATGAAATACAACTGCTGCTGGACTGGACTGTATTTGTGTCTGGATAGAGACCACAGTGCTTTTTGATTTACTGAGTGACTAGACTTATTGGGTCTGTTGTGTGCACTCCATGAGTTGGTATAACATTCCTGTACGTGTATTGTACTTCAATTTGATTAGCATGTCATTTCCAATACTGTAAGACAAATTTGAAACAGGGCTAAATACTATAGTTGCAATGAGTATGCTGAATGAAGTAGTTGCGCTTGGATTTGTATTATTCCAACAAAAAACTATTATTACTTTGTTTTATGGACAATTTAATCTGTTGTTACATATTGCTAATTTATTCAACAAATGTTTGTTGGTCCTGAAATGAGTGTTACAGTAGACTCTATTTGGGACGAAAAGCATTTTATGACACAGCTTATTTTAGAAGGGATTTTTTGATAGAATACATCATGAGACATAGATAGTTTGATAATGGATGGAAATGTGGGCGGGATGAAGAAAAGGGGGGGGGGGGGGTTAAAAATTGTAAAGGAAGACTAAGGGTTGACTACAGTGAGCAGGTTCAAATCGATGTAGGTTGCAGTAGTTATACAGAGATGATTGCGAGAAAGGGCAGGAGGGGGGGGGGGGGGGGGGGGGCACTTGCACGGGATAGTCTGACACGGAGAACTGTGTGAAACCAGTTTTCAGACTGAAGACCACAACAATAACAACAAACAGTTGTAAACACACCATTTCATGATCTCTATGCTCAAATTCTTACATTGACTATTATAGACACTCAAAACTCCACAGAAAAAGAATCATTGCAAGAAATTTCAACAACAAAAATGAGAAATATTTTTGTTTTCACCCAAAGGGAGCAAACTGAAATGACATTTGTAGCTCTTACAATATGGATGCAAATATTATAAGTTTACAGCTGCATTTAAACATTTTTAAAATAAAGAACCCAATACAATTAACATGGAACTAAAATCAAATGGAACTAAAATCAAGCAAGTAGATCACAACAGGGATAAAAATATCATGTCCAAATAAGATATAATTGTGTGAATACCCAAACAAACCACTAACACTCATTTCATTACTGTACCTACCTCAAAAGATGGAAAGAGGTACTAACACATGCTATTTCAAAAACAAAACAAAAACTGGAAAATGATCAACTATATCAAGATAGAAATGGATGGAAGCAACACCACCTAGATGAAAAGGGCAAACAAGTGCAAGAACTCAAATTTCTGACAGCAGCAAGAAGTGATTAAAGTCAACAGCTGTGTTACGTTGTATCAACAATGTGTTGGATATAAAAAACTTGTCCTATATGATTGTTACAAGATTGTTTAAGAACGCAGTAATCATATTGTGTGTTGCTAAGTATTTTTGTGTGAGTTTAATGCAACATAACATACATTTACGCAGTTTTATTTTCATTACAGTTATGTGCTGTGTCCCAAAAGGTAATGGAAATCACACAGCAGGAAACAACATTCACGTGTTCAAGCTTCCTAAAGAGACAGCCATGGCTCTATTCAATTCCAAGACAAGATTTCACAGCTACTATTTATTCTGTGGCAAGTTCTGTTTTGAATGCAATTTAGTAATGTTTGTTGTACATTATAGTATATTATTGTTTGCTGGATTACTTGGTTTGAGTATATTATGATTAATGTACTTCACTGCTCATTTTCAGGCATGTCACATGCATTTCAAAGCTAGCAACATTATTTGGGAAGTATCTGTCATAGATGGAAAAACAGTAACAGCTCCACTTTCAAAAAAAATCATGGCCTGATTCAGATGCCGCACCAGGCATTTTTCCTATCTGTCCAGCCCACTTATATTCAGCTGCAAGACCATCCAGAGAGGGACTAGAAGAAAAAGGAGCATGCTGGAGGCAGTCGTACTACACAAAAGATTAGTGTAGCCATCCATAATGATTATTTGAAAGGCATTTCATACAAAGAAGTTCACAAGCTGAAAGATAAAGTTAATGTAATATCTTTACAGAAGAATTGGGTGGTAACAGTAAAAGAAGGTGTATTATCTTTAAGTGTATCAATGTATCTGTGCAGTACCATTACTTACTGTATGCTGTGACTGATAATCATTTGAGAATGGAGGTATATTCAATAGGAGTTGTATTAAACAAATTTCTAATCACTGAATTTGTTCTTGAAGTTGTACTGGTGACACAAAATTGTGTGAATAGAACCTATTGTGATGTGCATGCCTCAGTGTTTTGTATAAAAACATTATTTGGAAATGTGAATTTTTTACTAAACAACTAATGTGCATTTAAAACTACCCCAGATGTTCCACACATTTCATACATTTGAAAATAATGCATTTTTCACAGATGTCAGCAATTTTGTTTACAAATGTGCATCATATTGTAAATTCTATGCAAGAAATTAATCACAGTTATGTGTTCTTAATCGTTTTCGCCTCATTCTCACATAAACACTTATTTGTGTTCTCTCTGTTAATTAACCCAACTCAGTATCAACTGAAAAATCACTAATTTTATGGCCCACACAATGCTTTTGGTACTGGCTGCTTTCTATTACAATCATCGCTCGGCTATGGTGTCTACATATGGTTGTTTGTTATTGTCTCTTGGTGGTGCTGGCAGGAGGTCAGTTCACCAACAGTAACAAAGAACAGATCGAAAATAAGAATAAACTAACTAACCTCACACTAATGGCTAGTATTTTTAAGTATTATTTCTTAAACATTACACACAAGTTTACAAATACCCATCAACAGACAGCTAGACAGGAAAAAAGAAAAAAAAACCTTAAAAATTCATGGCTCTAGAAACACATGAGGAACTATTTTAAATTATAAAAAGGTTAGCTAATAAATATACAGTGGGGGCTGACAAAGTATCAGATATTAATATCAAAGAAAGTACAACATTTATTGTAGAACCACTAATAAACATTTTCAAATCATTTGAGAATGATGTATCTTCAAATAGACTAAAACTGTGAAGGTAGCACAACTGCACAAGAAGAGTGCCAAATGTGAAATTCTGATTAGAGGTCAGTATCTGTTTTGTCAGGTTTGAGCAAAATTTTGGAGACAATTTTCCTCAAAGATTAATATCCTTATTAAATAAACAAATCATAATGAAGGATTCAAGGCACAAATTCAGGGCTGGAAAGTCAGCTCAGTCAGAAACTTTACCCTTTTTACATTAAATAGGGCCTACTACAAAGCAATGGATGATCAATGTGTATCTGGTATACTTTAAGGACTTAGTAAAGTATTTGCTATTTTTGCTCATGGCAATCTCTTACTTAACTCATGTAACTGGAGGCCAGCTTAGCAGGTGGATCAAATCATACCTTGACAACAGCATCGGATTACAGAAATGAAATATAGTTATGGAGAAACATAAAGTCTTTAAAGTTTCTATTAATATGCAAAATTTCAAAGATCAGTTCAGAGAGCTGTTCTGTTCTTCTCCACCTTAATGATTTGGGAAAAAAAATAACTAACAGAATGACAGTACTCTCTGCAGCTGTCAAAAACTACAATAATTAGATCACACAACAGTCTCCAGGAAACTGTAACATTAGCAATGCAAAGATTAACACAGTGGTTTAGAACTAAGAGGCTCTTACCACATTCTGGAGAAAAAAAAACCACTGTGCTACATAGATTTCAAGCATCACAAAATCTCCACCCTGCAAAGCTTGACATCATTGATGGGGAAACTGCCTCAAATGTACTAGTGCAAAATATTTAGGATGCATATTCAGGAGAACTTGAACTGGGAGATGCACCTTAGTAACCTAAATAAAAAATTCAATGCACTGACATGTCTACATCTCCATCAACATCTATACTCCGCAAACCACTGTGGTGTGTATGGCACGGGGTACGTCCCATTGTATCAGTTATTAAGGTTTTTTCCTGTTCCATTCACATATGGAGCATGGAAGGAATGATTGATTGAATGCCTCTGTTCATGCAGTAATTATTCTAATCTTATCTTCATGATCCCTATGTAAGCGATACTTAGGGAGTTGTAGTATATTCCTACAGTAATAATTTAAAGCCGGTTCTTGAAACTTTATAGTAGACTTTCTTGGGATAGTTTACATCTGTCTTCAAGAATTTTCCAGTTCAGTTCCTTCTGTATCTCTGTGATACTCTCCCATGGGTTAAACAAACCTGGATCATTCATGCTGCCCTTCTCTGTAGACATTCATTATCCCCTGTTATTTCTATCTTGTACAGGTCCTAAACACTAGAGCAATATTCTGCAACTCATCACATGAGGGATTTGTAAGCAAAGTCCCACAGTAGATGGACTGCACTTCCCCAGTACTCTATCCGTAAACTGAAGTCTACCACCTGCTTTACCCATGACTGAACCTATGTGATTATTCCATTTCATATCACTACAAAGTGTTCCATCCAGCACTATTTGTATGAGTTGGCTGATTCCAGCAGTGACTCACTGATATTATAGTTAAAGGATACCACATTTTTTTCATTTTGTAAAGTACAAAATTTTATGTTTCTGAACAGTTAAAGCAAGTTGCCTATCTCTGCACCACTCTGATATCTTATAAAGATCTTACTGAATATTAATGCAGCTTATTTGAGATAGTAATTCATTATAGATAACTGCACAATCTGCAAAAAGCCTGATTTTACTATTAATATTGTCTGCAAGGTCATTACTATCCAACATGAAGAACAATGGTCCCAACACACCTGAAGTTACTTCTATGTCTGACAGTGACTCTCCATCCGAGATAACATGTTGCATCTTCCCATGAAAAAGTCCACAATCCAGTAGTATTAAGTCAAATGCTTTTCTGAAATCAAGAAATGCAACACATACCTGACTGCTTTGACCCAAAGCTTTCAGTATGTCATGTGAGAAGAGTGTGAGCAGGGTTTCCCATGATCACTGTTTTCGAAATCCATGCTGGTTGGCATTGAGGAGGTCATTCTATTTAGGATACCTCATTATGTTTGAGCTCAGAATATGTTCTAAGATTCTACAACAAATAGATGTCAAGGATATTGGACAGTAGTTTTGTGGATCAATTCTACTACCCTTCCTGTAGACAGGTGTGACTTGTGCTTTTCCAAGAACTTGCCATGGTTTTTTGTTTGAGGGATCTACGATAGGTTATAGTTAGAAAAGGGGCTAACACAGCTGCAAATTCAGTATAGAATCTGACAGGAATTCCATTTGGCCCTGGAGCTGTCTTCAGTTTTAACAATTTCAGCTGTTTCTCAACACCCCTGACGCTAATACTTATTTTACTCATCTTTTCAGTGGTATAGGGATTAAAGTGTGTCAGTGCATCTGTGTTTTCCTTTGTAAAGGAACATTTGAAAACAAGAGTTAAGCATTTGAGCATTTGCTTTTCGACCTTCAGTTTCAGTTTCTGTCTCATTCACCAGGGACTGCACACTAACTTTGGTGACACTAACAGCCTTTACACATGACCAGAATTTCTTTGGGTTCTGTGAAAGATCACTTAACAATATTCTGCTATGGTAGTCACTGAAGGCATCATGCATTGTTCTCTTGACAGCCAAACACATTTCTTTCAGCATTTCTCTATCTATAGCCCTACACTTTGTTTTACACCTATTATGAAGTGATCTCTGTTTCTTTAGAAATTTCTTTACAGTGACTGTATACCATGGAGGTTCCCTCCAATTATGAACTGTTCTACTGGGTACATACATGTCCAGTGCATGCTCAATTATTCTATTAAACCTGAGCCAGTGTACCTCTGCATGACATATGTTGTGGTTGTGCCACACTCTTGACATTCTGGTGCTCAAACAGTTGATTGTATCTGTCCTGTGTTTGTCTCTAGTCCATTGCTGGGATACCAGAGGTCACCATGCTTAGTAAGCAATGAACAAGTGATTTGCTGGCAGCTGTGTGAGCAACTGGAAGTCTGAGTTTAATGAGGATTTGTGAGTATGCTGTTGGGCCAAATTTAGAAGAAAGGTGGTGGCCTGGCCTGTGGAATATTATTGGCACCATCACACTGGTTGGAGTTTAACTACAAGCTATTTTACCATTGGAGGAAGCGACTCTGCTTGGGGAAATATTGTGTGCCCATATGGTGGACTATACAGTGCAGACTTTGGTAACCAGCAGTAATTTTATTCTTAACTGATTTGTGAGCCACTGAGAAGTAAATTGGAGGAGGGTAAAAGACTTATGGGTGCACTGGCAAAATAGAAGGCTATGTAGTGTTGATGTCAGAGCAGAGAAGTAGACAGATGGTTGAAGGACAGTGAAGGTTGAAGCCAGGGGGTTACTGGAACATAGAATATACTGCAGGGAGTTCCCACCTGCGCAGTTCATAAAAGTTGGTGTTTGTTGAAAAGATTCAGACGGCACAGACTGTGAAGCATCACTTAAGTGAAGCATATTGTGCAGGCAGCATGTTCAGCAAGTGGGCGGTCCAGCTATCTCTTGGCAACAGCTTATCGGTGGCCATTCATGGGTACAGATTGGTCTGTTGGTTGTCATGCCCATGCAGAAGGTAGCACAGTGGTTGCAGCTAAGTTTGTAGATCACAGGATTGCTGGTTCCGGTAATTATTTATGACAGATTCAGACATTTGCACAATATTAGAGGAAAGGAGCTACCAAACAAAGCACCATGCGAAGGCTGAGAGATTGCTGAGTGGTTAATCTGATTGAACTGGGTGCAGCTTTTCTGGTAATGTGTTATTGGCCCTGATTCATTCCCTCTTCTCAGACTGTAACCTTACACCTCTAATTTGTTTTCCACTTATACATTTGTCCTCTTTTTATTTTTGCAGTTTCCCTCTCTACAAATCCCTCCTTTATTATTCTTGTATTCCTTTGTTGACTTTAGCTTTCATCTGTGATTTGCTAAATGACTGTAGTTTCTTATCAATATTTTGTAACTTTAAGCTTAGTTTTGTTGTTTATCTTCTTTTTTGTATGTAATGTAGTAACTTCCCTCTATTCTTCACCTTCTCCTCTATCTGTTTTGTCATTTCTTCTCAACAAATGATGTCCATGTGCAGTTTTTGATAATGTGTGGCTACAGTAGTCAATAAATTATCATATACACCACAATGTATTACACATTTATACATTTTATGATAAGTTTGTTGCTACTTCTTAAATAAAAATTTACAATTTTTTGGCTTATTTCACATTTGTGAGGACCATTAAACTCAGGATCTAGGGTGAAAATATTAATGTAACTCCTTTTCTTTGTAAGTATGTGTTATTTGTTCTTGTGTTGTGACATGTACTACATATTTGAGTATCTCCTCATTAAGGACCCATACAACAAATATTTATCTAATCCAAGATAAACCCAATATCAATACTTGAGATTTTGCATTTACTGAGATCCCCGTAAATAGGTCAGAAACATGGAGACAAATAAGATTTTACATCAAAGACTTTCTTAGTAATAAAAAGCCTATATGATGCAGAAAATTAGAATTGTTTCTAAATTAATCATTGTAGATTAGGAATTATTAACACTGTAATCCAAACTGACTGGCTCATACTAATGGGCATGAACATGGATTTTTGTCTGGAAGATTAGATATAAAATTAGCTTTTTAGGAGAATAATAACTGCACTGGAGGGAAAATATCAAAATATAATATAGAATTGGAAGTATTGTCAAGGAGTATTTTTTGCTTATTTTTGTATGTATGTGTGTGTGTGTGTGTGTGTGTGTGTGTGTGTGTGTGTGTGTTTGTGTGTGTGATCTGGCCATTTTTGTTGGGAGAAGAAATCTGATATTCTGTGGGTCATATGGGTCAAACGAGGTTGGGAGGTGAGACCCCCAGTTAGATCAGATTGGGTAGATCAAATAATTAACAAAAAGATACTGATTGGAATTGAGGACACAAGGAATTTATGGCATAAACATACCAAGAGAAAGGATTGGTTGATAGGCTGCATCTTGAAGCATCATATCACATAGAAAATGACCAAAACATATGTTCTTCATTTATGTTCTATCTGTATAAAATTTTTGTACACATATAATATTTTGGGTTGTGGAATACTAAAAGTAATTGCATTATTTTGACAATAAGTAGAACTTACTTTTGTTTCTATCATTTTTGTTTCACTGTCCTGAAAATGGAGCTTCAGTTTGCATTTGCCATCATCAGAGGAACCTTTTAGCTGAGAAAATTTATATTTCCAAGAATATGTTTTGGATTCTGTGTCATAAAGGGCAAATCCCATGTTCCAGTCCAATGTCAGACCAGCCGTCTTCCCACAAGTCGTCACAGTGAAAGTTTTGCTCTGTAAAATATTAAAATATTTTGCACTGAAACTGTGATAGGACAGCATAAAAATGAAATGATTTGTTCACAATAGTTACATATACATGTACAATTGATGGAGAACATTTTCTAAGTGAATTACAGTCTTCGTGTGTATTTTTATTATAATTTGGAAAGAAACTACAGATTTTTATCTAGCAGTACTGCAGAAACCCATTATACTCCAAACTGACAGGCAATATAAACTGGTAAGCAAAACGTTATGGCCACTGTCAGCTGTTCGCTTGCTATAGTCATGAGAATCTATGGAAAGCAGCTGATGGATAGTGAAAACATGAGTACATGACATGGAGTTAGACAACCATGAATCATCACAGAATGACAAGGTAGGAAGTTTACTTGCTCCATAAAGCAGGAAAGGATATCAATGATACGATTCGCTGATGACATTGCTATCCTGAGTGAAAGTGAAGAAGAATTAAATGATCTGCTGAATGGAATGAACAGTCTAATGAGTACACAGTATGGTTTGAGAGTAAATTGGAGAAAGATGAAGGTAATGAGAAGTAGTAGAATTGAGAACAGCGAGAAACTTAACATTAGGATTGGTGGTCATGAAGTCAATGAAGTTAAGGAATTCTGCTACCTAGGCAGTAAAATAACCAATGACGAACGGAGGAAGGAGGACATGAAAAGCAGACTCGCTATGGCAAAAAAGGCATTTCTGGCCAAGAGAAGTCTACTAATATCAAATACCGGCCTTAATTTGAGGAAGAAATTTCTGAGGATGTATGTCTGGAGTACAGCATTGTATGGTAGTGAAACATGGATTGTGGGAAAACCAGAACAGAAGAGAATCGAAGCATTTGAGATGTGGTGCTATAGACGAATGTTGAAAATTAGGTGGACTGATAAGGTAAGGAATGAGGAGGTTTTACGCAGAATCGGAGAGGAAAGGAATATGTGGAAAACACTGATAAGGAGAAGGGACAGGATGATAGGACATCTGCTAAGACATGAGGGAATGACTTCCATGGTACTAGAGGGAGCTGTAGAGGGCAAAAACTGTAGAGGAAGACAGAGATTGGAATACGTCAAGCAAATAATTGAGGACGTTGGTTGCAAGTGCTACTCTGAGATGAAGAGGTTAGAATACCGGGTGTTACAGCAGATGACCTCTGTGTGTTCTCATGCTGAATCAATGACAGCTGCAGAAGTCACGGGATAACTGAGATTGGACTGTGGATCAATGTCATCTGTTTGAATAAATCATGGTTCTCACTACATAAAACAAATGGCCATGTCTGGATATACTGTCATTCAGGCGAACAGCTGCTCAAAACATGCACCATATCATGGATGTAGTGCTCAGAGCCATTTGAACCATTTTGTACCATGGATGTAGTCTGACTGGGGCACTATTATGCTATGAGGGACATACACGTGGGCTTTCATGGTACCTGTAGTAGTATTTGAAGGCAACATGACAGCTGTGGATTATGTGAATATTACTATGTGCTGCTTGAATCCCTTCATGCTTCCCCAACAGCAATTGTTATTTTTCACCAGGATAATTTTCCATGTCACAATGTCAGAATTGTGCTATAGTGGTTTGAGGAGCATGATAGTGAACGTACATTGTTGCCATAAAATTTGCCTAATCTGAACGTGATGGAACACACCTGAGAAGCTATCAGGTGCCAACTCTGCACTCAAAAACCACTGGCCTGAAATTTATGGGAATTGTGAGACCTGTGCATAGACATCTAGTGCCATGTACCTCCAGAAACCTACCAAAGAGTTGATGAATCCATGCCATGCAGCACTGCTGCTGCATTATGTTCGAAAGGTGTACCAAAATGCTATTAAGCAAGTGGTCATAATGTTTTTGCTCATCAGTCTTCATTAGAGACAAGGTTGTTTCAATTTTTTAAGTTAAGGATGTCATCTCTGTTATAACTCTGCCAGGAGAACCTTATGGACCGACTCCCTTTGATTTTCTGCATACTTACAGAATTTGAAGCTCAGTGCCTGGACATTAATTTCCTAAATTATCTTTAAAGATCATAAGATTTCTGAGCATTGGTAAATAAAAAAAGGAATTTCTAGGTTATTAGTGTGCTTGTCAGAAGCTGAGAGCACAGAATAGGTTCATGATTGTGAAAGTACTACATCAAATCTCACTAACAGCAACTTTTTTACTTTTACTTAAATTCCATTTTATTACCAAATTGTAATGATGATTAGCAAATACTGAATCATAATTTAAAAAAAAAATCTTCTTATTTTTAATCATTGGTGACATGAGCAAGGATGTAGTCAGAATTTTGTCAAAAGGGGGGAGGGGAGGGGGTCCGATTTGTAAAAGAGGACCTTTATTCTTAAAATTTTCGTAAAGAATGATAAACCATTCAACAATGAACTTGGAGTTTTCATCTTGTGGAGATATAATCTCATTACTTGGGAGTGCTGTATTTTGACAAACCACTAAGAAGCAGTTATGCTCCAATCTCCCTTCACCCTCCAAGGTCATTTTACACTCTTCTTTCAGTCTTGATTTGAACTGGGGAATTGATCAGGAATGAAAGAGCACTAATTTTTTGGGGGCACTGCGATGATTACCAACAGGGCTTTTGGAATAAACATATTTCTGTTTGACAGAGAAGCTAGAACAGTTTTTAGGGGTGAAAAATGCAAAGGATCTTGAATTATTCAACCTGACACTTCCCTAAATGCCCTCATTTAAGTATGCATCTCTCAATTCTTGCAGTGTAAGAAAGATCATTTTCTGCATTAAAGAATGTCCTGGAAGAGAAATGTATGAGAGTCTTAGTGTGGAGAGTTTCTCAAGAGATGCTCGGCTTGCCTTTGAAGCAGCCGTTTCCATTCAAGCAGAGGCACTACATCTTTATGAGAATTGGGATTTTTCAGGAAAGAAAGGTGTTTGGAAGGAACCAGCTGTGGCCTATAGTAAGGGAGCAACCCTGGAATTTGCCTGAACTGAGGGGAACCACAGAACAACATTTTCAAGGTTGCTGGTGGATGGATTCAAATTACCTTGCTCCCAAATACAGGGATTGCTAGCTCAGTGGTCTAACACTCAAGAGCTACCCGAAGTTGACAGAAAATTTGAAAAAACTGGTTGTTTTAAATTGTTTTAAAATAAAATAAAATCAAAATTTTAAACATGGCTGAAGCAGCAACTGTTGAAAATCTTCAAGGTACATGATAACAACCAAACAGTTGCAGAATAAAGATTTACTGAAATCCTTGACCACCGTTTCGGTATATTTAAATATAGCTTCATCAGAAGCAAAAATACACTAAAATCACATCCTGCAGTGAAGATGAATAAAACAACTGTGCCAAAGGCGTCACAACAAAATACTGAATTCTGACATTGCATGTTTTTCATTTAATTGTGCATATTTGGTAATTTGACAGTGCACTAATGTATGGATATTTTAAGATTTAATTGTGCATGGGATTGTTGGCTTCATCTATGCAGGATTACATGATCATCAATAGGTTTTGGACAAAAGGGGGAAGGAGGGTGCAAAGCCCAGTCGGCCTGGAGGAATTCAAGTAGCCTGCTCAAAAAGTCTTTTATAAATGAGTGAACTATAGAAATTGTTCCCAGAATGAGATTTTCACTCTGCAGTGGAGTGTGCGCTGATATGAAACTTCCTGGCAGATTAAAATTGTGTGCCGGACCAAGACATGAACTCGGGACCTTTGCCTTTCATGGGCAATTGCTCTACCAACTGAGCTACCCAAGCACGACTCACGGACCGTCCTCACAGCTTTACTTCTGCCAGTACCTTGTCTCCTACCTTCCAAGCTTTACAGAATATTACATTAATGGAATTTAGATTAGATTAATGGAATTAAATTGAAATTAATGGAATTTAGATTAAACAGGAACATTTTTGTTATTTAGCATACAGTTTCAGAAATTCTATACTGAGCGTGATCTTTATTGTAACTCATCTCTCCTTCAAACTGTGGTGTGTTATTTGAGGAAGAGAACAGCAGAGAGGGATAACCTTGTTTAGTGAAACCACTTGATGTCACTATGGAAACTGAACAGCAGGTGTCCAATTAGTGCCAACTGCTGTGGTATCACGAACAAGAGGGTGCTTGTGCACAGGCGCATCCTATAATGAAACCACATCAGATTTGACCGTATAAGCTGGTCCAAAGCTGGTCTGAGTCAACTATGATCCTATTTGTGGAGTGTGCAGTGAACATGCTAACAATTTGGCTCAGTGTTTATACTGTGAACTCTATTTATCAAAAGCAGAACTTTGGTGCAGTGCAGATTGAATTATGCTCTCTCTCTCTCTCTCTCTCTCTCTCTCTCTCTCTCTCTCTCTCTCTCTCTCTGTGTGTGTGTGTGTGTGTGTGTGTGTGTGTCACTTTTCACAAAAACAGTAACGATTTAGAACTGGTGATGCATTCAAACTAGACCTTGAACATTTTTATAACAAGGGGAGTGTGTGGTTTTTTAACCATGGAACATTTAGAACAACCACTAACTCTAACTGTACAGGGTTATCAGGAACTAACAACAGCTTTATTTTAGGCAGCACAAACATTAGCATATGTTGCAGAAATGTTTCTCATACAACCCATGTTTATGGCTTTTCCATCATTTAATGAACAACATGGAGAGTAAGTATTGCCATTGACTGCATTTATATATTTTGGCTTGTCAAATTTCAGACTCAGAAAGACAAAATGGCCATGTGCCTGACAAGATGTGTCATTTAATACAGAAATTGGAGCCATTAACAAAGCTGTCAAAACTTGAGTTGTGTAAATATTAGTTTGTATCCAGCTGTGGGACTCCTTTGTCACCGTGTCTACTGCACTGGTGCCACACGCTGGCTGTAAACAGAATGAGACAGGGGGTACTGGCTCATCATCTTATGATTAAACTCACCCACACCAGGGTCTGTCAGCATGAGTCCGGCTGCCAGGCAGCAGCATGATCAAACAGCAATGACACCATCACACTGAGGTTGGTGTGCGCAGCCCATGCACAGCACCACATTGCAAATTGGAATAGTAACTTACTTATAATCCCACAGTGGAGGGCTCTCGTCCTCTTTATGTTATGGTCAATTTGTGTGCTCATTTGACTACACTCTCATGGCACTTGTTACTTGTTTGGACCGAGCCTAGCTATGTATATGGGCTTTGTATGGAATTTGTGAAAGCTGTTTTTGCTGAAGTGATTTGGTTATTATATGCATACTTAATTGTGTGTGTTACTCATACCAACATATTGTAATATTGAAGAAAGCTATACATATAACACATACTATCCATATTATATATTTTTTATGTTATAAATTTGTTACTGGAAGCTCTAAAGCTTTCATAAAGAAATAAGAACTGTAAAATGTGATAGTAAGACCTTCAATCAAAGGGAAAAAAGTTATCTGTTTCCACTGGCTCATTTTTTTTCCTTCTGAAGGTAGAATTAATTATCATAATTAACCAGCTAGGGAACATTTTTGATACTTGATGTATATGAAGATTTTATGGTAACTGTTTACATACCCCCAATTTCATAACTGCAGCACAAACAGAGCAATGCCATGCATTTTCAATCCGTAGCAGTTCTTGTCTTGTTTCAACAGACAGATATCTGGATTCATGACCTGATGTCTGTATTAAAAAACAGTGCTGTCTCTCATCTACATTTTCAGAATCCTTTATGACTCTGAACATGGTCTGATAAACTTTGAATACCAACTTGCATTTAAGCCAGTCCATAATATTCAGCTGTAAGCATGGATATATAATTAATAATGATGCATAGCAATGTTCAGATGATCAAAATTGACAATTAATAAAGATTTATTTCATCAGCCATTAATGGCAGTTCTGAAATATGACCTTTCTTTAAAGTTAGTGCCTCCAGCAGAGTATTATTATCAGATGCTGAGTTACCTTTGTAATCAGTTATACAAGACTTATTTTTCATATTCTTAAATATGCCACAACAATAATCTACAAAAATTTGGATGAGAAAATATTTAATTCCAGACCAGTAATCCTTCCAGAAATGTTTGAATTAGTATCTTAAACTAGAACAGTAGCTTTTGGGAAAATGAGCAGTTAACAGCATCTCCAGTTGGCTTTCATAAAGGATTTTCTACCAAGAAAGCCGTATTTAACACCAAGAAAACCACAACAGAAAAATTTATTACTTGCTTACTCTTTGACCTTCAAAATCATTTGGTGCAGACAATACAAGTTATGCTGCGTAAATTAAATTAGTATGGCATTGATTAATTCAGTCACACTGAAAAGCTGCGTGTTGAAAATAAAATTAAAATCATAATGAAAGAATACACAATATGGAATCCCACAAGGTTCAGTAATGGAGAATACAAAAATAATCTTGAGGTGCGTAAAAAAGAAATAAATAGTCAAACTAAATAAAACATCATTTGCAATACACCCGTTGTAGCAGTTCTGCCTGCTTTATTTATTTCTTTGTTTGTTGTCCTTGGTGTCGATGTACTGCGTTGCTACACTGGCTGAAAAATGTGGTTTGTAATTTGGACACTGACTACTGTAAATACTGTAGCAGACAGGTACACATTTGCATTTCACCGTACTTTACTTTGCACAACCCGCAATAATAAACAGTTATATATGAATGGCCAGTGTGCTATTGTCTCATTAATAGGTTGCAGGTGAACCTCCACATACCGCTTCAATAGTTTTCTGTTGAATATCTATGAGTAGTAAAAACATAACCACATAGTTCACAGTCCTTCAGATAAATTGAAGTCACTGTCATTGCTTTAACGCATGGCCTATTGGTGTAACACTTATTTCACTACAACACTGATACATTGTTGTCATTCTAAGCAACACAGGTTCCTCATCTGAAACTGGGCCATGGACTGACTGTCTCATGACCAAAAACTGGGCCCTTATATATTGTCACAATAGTAGGAGATGAAACTACACATTGTTCAAAGTTAAGTTTACAGAAATTACAATTAAAACTTAACTCATTAAATTAACTGAATACATCGAAAAATTGCGACTTTGTAACAGTTTCTTCTACTGCAAGAGTTAGGCCAAATTATTTGTTTTAATCATGAAATCAACAAATATCGTTATACAAACAATACTTTTGACAAAACTGTTAATTACTTTGGAATTAATTCAGGGCTGGTTTTGCTAACATGTTTTCAAATAGGGCCAAAAAGATACTTTTAGATTACTAGTATTTTGTCTTCCAAATGTTTATAATTAGTATAGAATTTATATTTGTTTATATGTTGACAACAGAATTCAAGTTATGAAACAATTACTGATTTTGCCCTATAAAAAAAAATACTAACTAGGCATAGTCAAAATAAATTAGAAAATCAATTACCTACATATGGAAATCCATGAACAAAATTGGATCTGATGTTACATTCTTTAAAACTAAGGACCAATCTTTCTACTTATGAAAATGCGGATTATGTTCCCGTATGTTAATGGTGATCAGTTAAAAGTAACAAAATGAATTTAAGGAGGCAGATGGAAAAACAAGAGGGGAATTAAAATTATCCCGGCTTGTTTTGTCACAGCTGGATAAAAACCTAAAGTCAACTCATAAATTAATCAAGAAGACCAATTAAGTAACTTGTTTTACATTTTTTTTGCTCCACAGGGTCTTACATTTTTTTGTGCAATATAAACCAAGTATTTATTCAGTAAAAGTAATCAAGATAGATATTTTGCAGAACATTTCAGATATCCAGAAGTTCTTACACCTCACTTCACAGCAAATTAAATTCTTAACAGTATTTGTTGTTGATAAAAATCAGTTTTAGTTGATGTCTGAGTTATACAGTCACTTAAATGTGACAACAGTTCATTGACTTGTTGGTTGGAAAACTGGATTTTGCGTATGCATACCTGGATGATCTGTTAATTTTTTCTTCCTCACTTGAGGAACATGAACACCACTTAAATATAGTGTTACAACTATTACATACAAACGGTGTCGCAGTGAACAATGCTAAGTCACAACCCCGCTGCACTAGTGTCACTTTTCTGGGCCATATGGTTTCTGCCGACGCCATCCACCCAAACAGGTCATACGGTGCCTTGGTCCAAAGTCTGCCACTTCCTAGGAATGGTATATTACTACTGCAAACACATTCCCCATGCCACTGACCTAGAAGCACCACTGATGGATACTCTTGCAGGAAAAAGTCACTTCAGGGTCTTGGGTGGTCAGGTGGACTCCAGATATGTGATGTGCATTTGATAACCTCAAGTCAGCCTTACAGATGGCCATTACACTCACTCATCCCATCTCTGATGCTCCCATCTCGCTTACTACAGACACGAGTGATACAGCTGTGGGGGCGGTACTTCAGCAATCCGTGGGTTCTGTTGTAAAGCCACTTAGATTTTTCTCCCACAAACTGTCCACTTCCCAGTGTAAATGGTTGACCTACGACTAGGAACTATTTGTTATTTACGCTGCTATCAGATATTTCCAAGACGATATTGAAGGTCGCCATCTCATGGTATTTACCAACCATGAACCACTGGTATATGCTTTTCGCAATCTGGGCAAGGACTCATCCCTGAGACGTTTTGCACTCTGATGCTAAAACAGGACTCAAACTAGAGTTACAGACACTTCCTGGGTTCTTGTCACTCGTCTGGTGCAACACTTTCACAGGACACGTACGTCTGGTGATTCCTGCACCTCTCCGCTGGGACATTTTTAATGTTATTCACAACTTGGCACACCCTGTCACAGTTGGGCACGAGCATGTGTGGCTTGTCAGCGTGCAAAAGTAGGACATCATGCACAGCCCCCCATGGGTACGTACGATGTGACAAAATGAAGATTTCAGCTAATACACATCAATATCATCAGGCCCTTACCCCCCCTCAGACCCTTTCATTACATACTGTCCACCATTGACAGGTTTACCTGCTGGTTAGAGGTAATTCCCCTCACTACTGTCACAGCTGACATGGTGGCCTGAGGCCTTTTATTAATTTGTATCTCGCACTTCACCTGCCCAGCTTCTATCACCACCAACCAGGGCCACCAATTTCAGTCCACCCTCTTCCGGCACCTTTGTGAACTGTGTGGGGTGAAACGATTTATGACAACAACATACCATCCCCAGAGCTATGGGCTTGTTGAACACTGGCACTGATTGCTTAAAGCTTCATGGATGTGCCACGGAGGTGAGTGGGCTGACACCTTACCGTGAGTAATGTTAGGCATTTGAGCCGCGTACAAAGAGGACCTCAGTGCGTCTCTGTCAGAAGTACTGTACAGAGAAACCCTCACTCTACCAGCTGAGCTGATTGAGGCTCACTCCCTCTGGATCAAATCTGCGACTTGACGTTCGTCAGGCGCGTTAAGGAGCTAATAACTAACAGTCGTGTGCCCCCTCCTCGGCCACACTCACTTCCTCGTGTATTCCTGCATAAGGACTTGGTGTTGTCCACTCACATTATGGTGCACAATTGCACTGTCTGACCAGCACTCAGCCCTCCATACTCGGGCCCACATAGAGTCATATCACAGCGTAACAACATGTTCGAAGTGCTCATTAACGGCACACCTCAAACGGTATCTGTCTGTTGCCTGAAACTGGCATGGTCTCTGGGAGAACAGCCCAATACCCCACCCAGTCGGCCCCGACCCCCATGCTACACCCGCCTTGCATGAGGCATCTACCAAAAGTCCACAGGTGAGTGACAACTATTCCTGCACATGTGTCATGTGACAGTGCTACAGGTACATGTGACATCCCCCCACAGAGTGATGTGTGTAATGACTCCCTCAACTACAGGTAGCCCCCCACTTCTCCCCTGTTAGGATTTAGTGAGATATCAGGGGCCCGCCTCAGAATGTGTGATGTTTCTGATGATGACTCGTGTGGAGATACTGTCAACCCCTACACGGAAGTGGCAGTTAATGCCAACACTGATTTCATTTGCAGTTCTAAAGTGTTTTTTTTTTGTGCATCTGGGTAATGTGTTTGTATTCTACAAATGAGCCAGCTTCCCCAATGACATGTTGACCCACATTAATCTTTTCCAGTCTGTCTCCTTGCCTGTTGGTACTGACCCAACGGTAAAAGTCCTTCATACTGCAACAGGTATTCAGGTTCGCTACCCCAGCTCCCCACAACCCACCATCCCCTCCCCAGATCACTTCACACTGCTGTACGAGGATTCGCCTGGTCAGGGAGGACCATCCACCCCCCCTTGCTGGCCCGAAGATTTCATTTACTAATGTAATGTAATGTATTGTTCCTGTTTAAACACCCTCTCCCTCCCCCCTAGGTGCTTCCTTTACATGTATGCCCTCATATTTGCGTTTGTGCTCCACACTCTGGGGGAGGGGGGGCAGGGGGGTGGAAGGGGGGGAGAGGGGGAGAGGCTAATGTGGCTTCTATTGACCAAGTTGCATGTAACATCTTTGTTTGGCAAGCTCTTTGTGAGAAGTCTGTAGTCGAGTGCAAAATGGAAAACATATGTACCGAGAATCAAGAACTGTGTATATCTGTATATGTGTGCTTCAGACCAATAAAATAGTGCTTATTACAGGTAGTATGATGTACATCATCGGATCCGGCAATCTTACAACACTAAACCCATAGTCACATCTACATTACTAAACAGCTTTCCTTGGGCATGGTCATCCAATTAGAGTTATAGGATGCATATGCAATGGATTCTGGGACACAAAAATTTGATCTTCAGTATTTCATACAGTAGTTGATTGAAGTAAAAATTTAAAGTGCTGTTATAATCTACTCCTTCAGAGCTACAATCTTATGTTAAAGATTTAACACAACAAGTCAAATATACAGTTAGAAACTGTGCATATGTGTAAATGCACCATAGCTGTTGGTGCACATATTACCCAGACCATATTCATCCAGTATTTGAGAATGAGAGCAGTTATCAACTTCCAACACACTGTGCACATAATTTAAAACCTTTACAAAACTTTTTACAGCTGACATTCCACAAAAATGCTGAAAGAAGAAAGATTGTAGCTTATTACATTTGCGCAGTTCATTCAGTAAGCCTTCTGCATTCAGCATTATATTTTAATTTATCACTTCTTTAGTACTAATTCTACTCAAAACATAGTTTGCAGAAAGTACCTACATATACCACTGAATGTGCATTCAAAATTATATCATTGCACAACACATAGTTCAAGCGATACAATGCCATAAACATTGAGATGCAGGAAAATCTAGGTTTTTCTTAAATTGCAGTGCAAATTACCCAGACTATTATCATCCAGTATTTGATGATTGGAGCACTTAGTGACTACCAACACACTTTAAATGTAATTTCGAACCTTTTCTAAATTTATTCTCACCTATGGGCTTAACGTCAAATGTTTAATACATTAACTCACCTGTAAAGAAATCAGATGTCTGAAGCTGTTTCATAGATGGTAGTTTGATTCTTTAGGGATCAGGGTCTTAATGATATTGCATAATGCATTTAAAACACTGACAGAAAAAAATCACATCACCAAAAAATAATTAATGTGTAGTAATGAAATTTTGGGAATACAGTTTACCAGGTAACACATTTAGGTGATTAACATTGCAAGATCACAGGTTAGCATAAGTCCCATAGTGCTCATAGCCAACAGGTTAGCATAAGTGAGTCATTGCAGATGTGGCAGGCTGGTACCTTAATAACTGATGTAACTACCAGACTGTTGAATGTAAGAATACAAATGTGCGTGCTTTGTGTTGTACAGGTGCCAGAAGTGAGTTTGTGTGATTGAGTTCCTTGCCTGCCCCACTCGAATGGTCAATACAGGGATCATTAATACTGTTTGTGGATGACATCAGAGTTGTCATCCGACAATGTCTCCTAAGTTCTTGACTGGAGACAGATCTGGTGAATGAGCAGGCCAAGGCAATGTGTAGACATGCTGTTGAGCATGTTGGGTTACAACAGTAGTATGTGGGTGAGTGTTATACAGTTGGAAAACACCACCTGGAATGTTGTTCATGAATGACAGCATGACAGGTTGAGTCAATTTTGCAGTCAGAGTGACTGGGTTAACCATGAGAGTGCTCCTGCTGTCATACAAAATAGTACCCCAGACCATAACTCCAGGCACAATTAAATATGTCTCACACACACCCAGGTTGGTTGCAGGCCTTCAACTAGCCTCTTGCTAACCAACACATGGCCATCACTGGCACTGGGGCAGAACCTGCTTCCATCAGGAAAAAACAGCGCATCTCCACCCTGCCCTCCAGTGAGCTCTCACTTGTCACCACTGAAGGTACTACCAGGGGTGATTTGGGGTTTGGTAGAATGCACGCTAAGGGCATCTGGCTCTGAGCTGTCCTTGAAGAAACTATTTTGTAACAATTCATTGTGTTACTGTGGTGCTAACTTGCTCAAATTGCTGGTTGATGTTAACTAATGCTTGTGACTGTTATAGTATGTATTAAAACAGACCTGATTTGCATCCTCATAGTGGTGCTACTAGCACCACTCTTGTGTGGATGGAGCAAAGATCATCTTTCAGATGTAGAAACATGCCTACCAACTTTCACTTATGTCCCACAACTCCCTCTAGGTGTTGCAATTTTTTTTTTCTACCAGTGTATAAGAACAGTTACACTCCTTAATTAATTATCTGATCACACAGACAACACAACACTTTGTCAGGTAATAACTTTGGGGTCACTGAGGGTGGCAACAGCCTGAAACAGAGAACAGTCAATATGTAGTGTTCTGAATGGTGACGACTTTAATTATCAATTATTGGGGTCCAGTGGTCAATTTATCAAGCCCTCATACATTTACTCTATTACGGACATGTAAATACTAATCTATGTACATCAGCAATTAATAATAAGATCAGTACATATGTGGCTTAAGATGCTTTCCCACAATGTCAGTATTGGCTACTGAGCAAAAAAGTTTGATGGCCACTGGTCTATACTCTTTCTTTCTTTTTCTTGGGGCCTTTGTCTCTTTTTATGTGGGGTAGGCTGTTTTACTAGTTTTACTATTGATTTGGCAGTGTTAGTTACAGAGAGTGGCCGGATGCCCTTCCTGCCACAACCCTGAACGGCCCGGGATGGAATTAGTGTACTCCAGTTGTCTGGATCTAGTGTAAGCCATGGGATAGTGCGAATCCCTGGAGATGTCTGTAAGTTATGTAACTGAGGTGAAATATGGGGACCAGCCCAGTATTCACCTAGCAGGATGTGGAAAACTGCCTAAAATCCACATCCAGGCTGGTTGACATACCAGCCCTCACCGTTAATCCACCGGGCGGATTCAATCTGGGGCCGGTGTGCCTACCTGAGCCCAGCAAGCAGCACTTTAGCACTCTCAGCTACCCTGGCAGGTACAGGTCTATACTCTACTAAGTTTAAAATAATTCATTGTCAGTTTGGATTTTGCATCTGAATGCCAGTACCTCAGCACTTCAATAGCAGAGCATGCTCTGTAGTATGTATGCTTGATTCTTATCTCCTACTGGGCTTCAAATTTCACTGATTTTTCTTGTTGTTGCCCACATTTGTTCCAACCCTTAATTGCCCCTCTTTTTAATCCTACCATTATATCCATCTGGCACCCAACTATTTCTTTAATTTTTTAAAGTAATAATTATTTCATCTTTTCAACAGAATTTTATAATTTGACTTTTTTGTTACTGGTATCTAGTTTTTCTTTAGTTTTTTTTCCATTGTTACATATATTTTTTGTTATTTTTGCCTATCTTTATCTTATCTGTGTTTTTCAGTCACATTCATGTATGTCCTCTCCGACATTTGGTACCATCCAGTTTCCAAAACATTTATTTGTTGATTTCCCTGTGGTTTGTCCTGTTGTAATGTGCGTAATGCATGTTCCTGAGAATTTTCCCTGCATATTTCTGTATAATACTGTGGCAACACATTACTGTGCATTTGTGCTTGCCACCCATCTACTCTAGCTGATGATCTTGTGCTGTAGCAGATAATGTGTTGTGAACTGTATGGATCTGAGGATGAGTTTTCTCTGCTGGTACCAGATACATGCTTGGCACATGAAGACATCAGTGGTGATTCAGTTTTGTGCAGCTACAAAGAGATCAGCATTGCAGGCCTATGAGGAATTAGTAGGCAAAATTGACACCATACTTCAGGGTAACATTATTCAGCATCCGCGTTGTGATTCCATGTGGTGAGCATGAATTATCCACCTCACAGAACCCATTTAAATTATGTTGGGTGTGGCAATATCTGAACTCTTTTTCTGACATATACACAAACTACTACAGTGCCATGCATACACTTCTGGTACCTCCAAGTTCATCAATTTGTATTTGTGTATTTCCTTGATCACTGTTAGATTAGCCCTGTTTGCCATACTTTAAGAACATTAATGATGTTTCTCATGTTTTCTTAAAAACTTGGTAAAGTGATTCTCCCCCCACACAAGGATGGTAATCACCTCTTATGTGTACTTGTAATGCCATTATGAGAGGTGGGGATTACAGGACCACCTCATTTCAAAGTTCCTTTCATAGACATTTTTGTGGCAACTTACCCCTGTCTTTGCAGTTAATTGTTCCTGTTAACATTTCAATAAAGGAACTGTTTAGTATTTGGATGGTTTCTGTTACACTGTTCTCATGGTGTATCTATACATTTTACCTTCATGCTGAGCAAAATAATGTTCTTTGAGGAACTCCATTTCCAGACTGGTGACACCAGCTGAATCCAGCAATCTGGGCCAGTCTTCACATCATGGCCAGCAGAACCAAGTGGCTGCTAACACCATGTTCCCCCACCACTTAGTGCTTATGACATCAAGCTTAGTG
Source organism: Schistocerca cancellata (assembly GCF_023864275.1). NCBI lineage: Eukaryota > Metazoa > Arthropoda > Insecta > Orthoptera > Acrididae > Schistocerca > Schistocerca cancellata. Next base: position 692,750,155 of record NC_064626.1, read on the forward strand.
TGCAATCACTGAGTGACTACCAACATCTCATTCCACCACCACCCAATTAGCACTCACAGCACAGCAAACTGCTCCATCATTCCAATGCTAATACAGGTGAGAAGCATCATGTTGCAGGGCAAATCAGATCGAGTTTGGCTCTGGCCAGTCAGACTCCCACTCCCACCCCCCATGATGTGGAAGTGCATATGGCCATGTTTCATGCTTTTCTGAGCCACTCACAGGGACAACAAACACCCCAGTGCACTGTCCCCCCCCCCCCCCCCCGAATCCCCTACCACCTCCCAGCCCTCCGCTAGCCCATGCCACCATCCATCTGCTGTCTTTAAACTTCTGCAACCCCCAGCTGTGGCTTGTTTCCGTTGAGACAATAGTCACAGGCTTCTCTATTACCAGTGACCGAACCAAGTTCGCCCTGTGCAGCTTGAGCCTTTGGTCACTGCAGTTATCCCAAACCTGCAATAACTGGGCAGATATGGTGCTGTAAAAGACCAGCTGGCAGGGTGGGAGGGTGGGTGGTCCCCACCAGAAATGCAGTGCACACATGCACAATTTTCATCAGAGGAATACGCCAACTTGTGACCCTTGCAACTCCTCTAGCACCTACACACACATGCTGAGCCTACAACTGTTCCAAAAATGTTGCTACTCATGAAATGGCTTACCGAGTCTGTCCATTGTAGTCTGAACAGCATTAGCTGTGCGCAATTATATGAATGTTGATGTGGCAGCCACCATGGTGGACATCTTCACTCTGAAGCACACACATCCAACCCTCCAACCCTCCTGCACCATGCCCTTCCCCATCCTGTGATACATGCAATAACCAGTGTGCATGCATGCCTGTCCCCTAACACTGGTGGCAGCTGTCAGTAGGCATGCCTAGCTGCTCCACTATTTCTTAGTGCTCATTAGTGCACAATCATCAGAACTCCTCTGCCCCAACAGCTTACCACTGGCACCCCATCCCCTCCTCCTCAGTGCAGCAACCCAAACACTGGCCTCAACCTCAAACCACAAACAGTTCCCAGTATGGACTTACACATCTGACATCACATCCAAATGAGTTCCTTCCATCCAGTCGCTCCACAGACTGCATCTGTGCCTACCTCCCCCAACCCCACCACCCCTCCGACTTCCACAAGACAGTATTCTAAGACCTCCATGGCCTATCCCACCCCAGCATTCATGCATCTGTGGCACTCAGCAGGAGCATTTTGTCTGGCCCAGTATCCAGCAGGACTGCATCAAATGGGTCTGCATCTGCCTCCTGTGCCAACACTCAAAGGTAGAGTATCAGATGCATGCTCCTGTTTCTCTCCCACTGATGGACTATATTTTCTGATGTCCGTATTGACATTATAGACCCGCTCCCACTGTTACATAGCCACTTTAAGAGATTCATTCAGTGGCTGGAAACTGTGCCACTGTACAACATCTTGGTGGTAAAAGTGGCTTTCATGGACAACTGGGTCTCTCATTTTCGGGGGCGGGGAGGGGAGGGGGGGTGGCACCATGTGATGATGACTGTGCCTATTTAAAACACTTACTGAAACTTGTGGAACAAATGTTATTTTATAACTAGTTACCACCCTGTTCCTAACAGCACGGTAGAGAGATTTCACAGGACCCTAAAAGCTGTCCTTACCTGTCATCCATAACTTAACTGCCACCCTAGCTTGTGGGCGGCCCACAAAACCGACTTTGCCCACAAAACTGACTTGGCTTCATCTGCCACCAAAGTTGCATATGGGCAGCCACTTGCCATCCCAGGTTACTTCATTAAGTTGCAGCCCTTGTTGGCCGCCACCTGCACCCTGGTCTTCAAACAGCAGTTGCTCAACTGGATGACATGCCTACATCTGGAGCCTGGAGCCCTCACAATGCCGTGGCAAGTGCAAGTCTGTCATGACTTGCCACCTCCACTTGTGCATGCATGTCATGCTTCAGGTGGACACTCGACTACCACCACTCCACCCACAGTACTCAGGCCTGCACTTTGTGCTCAAGTGCAGGGAGAAGACATTTTCTGTTTGTTTCTGTGGCACTGCCACTGCAGCATCAACCAATTGATTGAAAATGGCACTATGCCCAATCTCCCGTGCTCTTGCATGTTGCCATTCATCAAAATCAACGTGGCAAGAACTGAAATGTGACACTGGCAGATGCTGCCAGCCTGACAGGCAGCATTTGGGACTCGAGAAGCCACCCTGCCATTTACCCGATCCCCTGCCCATGCAGAACTTCACATGACATCCTGCCACTTGCACCTGCTGCCAGACTGGTCCTCTGGCCTGAGTTGCAAGGTGCCAACACACGTTTGGCACTGAGGCAGCTGTCACCATCCCTGTGATGTTGGGAGATGCCACCACTGCAACCTGTGATCTGGTCTACCAAAAAGAGGTAGCAGCAGTGGGCAGCTACAGCAGTGGCACAGGATGGTGTGCATCATGCCACCCATGTGAGCTGCCTGCCATGTGTGATCTGCCTAGGCACCAGCACTCCACCACGTCCTCCAGCAGGCCCCACCTCCACACCACAGCATACCTGACTATGCTTGCCGACTGTTGTGCATCACTGTCTCCCACCCTAGCTGGTGGTGAAGTGGATTGTTATCCCTGCACTAAGATCACAACATCAAACACCAAATGCTGCTGCAGATCACACCATAACCTCCACCTTTTCCAATGGTCCCAAGCGCACGGAAAAAAAAAAATTATTATCTGCGGCAGTATGCCAGTCAGTGTAGGGAGTGGCCACTATGTCCTGTAACCCACTGTTTCCTTCTTGTAGGGAGGGGGGGATCTGTGTGGCAACTTGCTACTATGTGTCTGTGCCTACTGTCCATCTGCTTGAGCAAACAATTTTGCACTGTAATAGATGATGCATTGCCCAGAAAAACACTGCACTATGACCTGCATGCTTCTGAAGACAAGGGGGTTCTGTGTAATGCACCTGTTGCTGCAGTGCATGGGGTATTTGTCACTTTTAAAAATGTTAATTTTTGCTGATACAAAGTAACAGTAACTGATGCATTTAATGAACCAATGTAAAAGCTTTCATATTTATAGGCATGTTTACTTCAATTTTCAACACACTGCTATTGTTTTTTGGTTGATGTCTGCTGCCACAAAACAAGAGACTTATGCTGTAACTAGCAGATCTCTACAATGTTTTCACAGCATAGTAAATATTTCTTGAAAAGCAAATACACAGACTCTTCCAAATTTATTGTTGTCTCAACTGGAAAAATATGACTTTTATACTCTAATCATGGACATCGGAGGATGAAGTGATATATTTGCTATTTTTATTCTTCCAGATTTTATCCTTTTGATGCATACAGTATGATGTCAATGATGGCATTAAAGATGGAGCAAAATTAGCTTTACTCCCTACTTCCTGGAACAATTTGTTCTTCAAGGGGCCTGTGAATAAATCCTATTACCTGGGAAGAAAATTCCTCTGAAAATTAAGAGCACTACTTATCACCAACAGACACTATGCATGGTGTCATTTTGTTTTTCAACACCACTGATGCTTTCTTTAATGATGTAATTAGGGCTGAGCACTTTAAAAGAAGAGTCCTATAAATTAACTTCTATCAACCAGCCAAAGATAACTCATTGATATCTACAAAAATATGTTTTGTGACAGTTATTGTTTACCCTTTAGTGGATTTCACTGTTCTGCAGTTGTAAGTAAAGCAATGAAGCTTCACTTTATTTCTGCAGTTCTCATCTAGCAAAAACAGTATATTCAAAGGAGACATAATAAACAAATCTGTAGAATGAAATACATAAGTAAGAGCTTAATACTTTTTGTGTGTAATTATGGTTTAAATCTAGTGTCAGCAGATTGGAAAGCTAATAATATCCTGTAACTAAAAGTACAATACTGTCTCTTACTGGAGGTGAGTCAAACAACAACACATCAGTTCCTTTCAGTGTTAAGAAACGTGGTTTGTAATTTTGCCATGGTTGATTGTTGTTGAGTATTCCTTCATTGACCCATCCCATGTATTCAATTCGTTCTGTGGCAGGGAAGTTACGGTTGTAAAGTTTCATCTGCAAAAAGAAAATGAGTACATTTTGTTTTTATATTAAAATATATTTGCTACAGAAACATAGAGAATCTACCATCAAAATTCAAAGAGTTTATTTTCATATACAGAGAGCAAAATGACTGTGAATGAATCTGGACATGACCTTTAAATCTTTCGGGGCATGATTTATCAGTAGTATGATTTCTGTTTCAGTTCCAAGTGGTCAACAAACTAAAATGGAATTGTCAGCTTGGGTAGGAAAAAAAAAGCAACAAATCTGGGTCCTGTAACAAGAAAACAACACAACACAATCATCTGTTTAGTTTTCTACTCCCCTCCCCAGGTGTGTGTTCTTTTAAGTGTTCCATATTCTTACAGAAGATAGTACTGGTCGAAACTAGGTTAAAACTTTCTATAAATGTATATCCAGAAGCAAATACTTAAGGTATGGACCATTCTGGTATATGACAGCCACCTGCCTGCTGATACTACATGAGAAGCTCAAACGGTCACCATTTGGTCTTACACATTCTTCAGACCTCCTCCTCAAAGAGTAATGATCTCATGCATATGCACTTGCATGCCAGTTGATTTTGTTACTTCCATGACATATACACTCCTGTAACGTGTTCTCATTGTTGAGGGATGTGGAGCACACAAAAGCTCTTAAATGACACCATATCCAGAATTATATGGACTTAAGGTCAATTGAATGGGGAAAGCATGCTACTGCATCAAACGATACCATTCTTCTCCCCCCCCCCCCCCCTTTTTTTTCCAGATGGAATGGGATTTTTACGATGTCCTTCAGCACACATGACACGTGCCTTTGATTAATGATACTGGTTAAATGATAACCAGTCATTTCCTAAATGTAATAATAGGATTCCATTTCGTTGTTGAAGCCTACGTTGTTCACAATCCATGGAGTCACTAATCTTGTTCTGATGTTACCACAACCTCAAAACAATATGTATTGGATGGTTGATGTAGGAGACAGTGATAAGTGCTTTATCTGACAACAGCATCATAATCAGAGGACTAAGTACAGAGACGAGTACAACCAAGAAGAAATGGCAATGAACATCGATAGGAAGACAGCCTACACCACTGTTGTATTGACTTTTCTCAACACAATTGCCCACGTCTCAAAAGGGATTTGTTTCCAGACAGATCTTTGTAGGACTTTGTTCTAGTTTTGACCAGTACTTTGCCCAGTTAGTATATGGTGCACTTTTTAAACATGCTAAGACTCTCCCATAGCACCGAGAGGGGTGGTGCAGTGGTTAGACACTGGACTCGCATTCGGGAGGACGCCGGCTCAATCCCGTGTCCGGCCATCCTGATTTAGGTTTTCTGTGATTTCCCTAAATCGCTCCAGGCAAATGCCAGGATGGTTCCTCTGAAAGGGCACGGCCGACTTCCTTCCCAATCCTTCCCTAACCCGATGAGACTGATGACCACGCTGTCTGGTCTCCTTCCCCAAACCAACCAACCAATCTCCCATAGCTTGTAGCTATTTTAAATACATCAATGGGACAATCATTTCCCTGGATAAATGTGAAAAAGTAATGTGTGAAAGAGAGTTAAGTTGATATTTGACATATACTACAATGTAAATGAATGCACTATTGACAGGCACAGTTGATGGCATATTAGCTGTCCACTGACACACAATCAAGTCGAAGGAACACACCATTGCACTGACTGGGCAGTAGGAGCTTTGTGACAGGTTACTATGACATGGATAGTGCCCATTGCTAAGCTGGATTCTGCTTGAACAAAGAATTTTTTGCTTTTTGTTTATTCATAACTGAGTGACTGCAAAACACACTGTGTGATCAAAAGTATCCAAACACCCCCAAAAACATAAGTTTTCATATCAGGTGCATTGTGCTGCCACCTACTGCCAGGTACTCCATATCAGGGACCTCAGTAGTCATAAGGCATTGTGAGGGAGCAGAAGGGGCACTCCGTGGAACTCACAGACTTTGAACGTGGTCTGGTGATTGGGTGTCACTTGTGTCATATGTCTGTTGCGAGATTCCCATACTCTTAAACATCCCTAAGTCCACTGTTTCCTACGTGATAGTGAAGTGGAAGTGTGAGGGGACATGTGCAGCATAAAAGCATACAGGCCGACCTCATCTGTTGACTGACAGAGACTGCAGACAATTGAAGAGGGTCGTAATGTGTAATAGGCAGACATCTATCCAGACCATCACCCAAGAATTCCAAACTGCATCTGGATCCACTACATGTCCTATGACAGTTAGGCGGGAGGTCTGAAAACTTGGATTTCATGGTGGAGCAGTTGCTCATAGACCACATATCACGCTGGTAAATGCTGAACAACACCTCGCTTGGTGTAAGGAGCATAAACATTGGATGATTGAACAGTGGATAAACGTTGTGTGGAATGTTTGTACGCAATGTGGTGATCCAATGACAGGGTGTGGATATGGTGAATACTGGATGAATGTCATCTGCCAGCTTGTGTAGTGCCAACAGTAAAATTTGGAGGCGGTGGTGTCATGGTGTGGTCATGTTTTTCATAGGTATGCCTATACAAAGAACTGGAATGAGAGTGCATAACAGCATCTTAGCATGAACTGAGGGAAATCATTCACTCTGTGCAGCTGTTAGTAATCATAAGGAGAAAATATTAATATATAACTTTGTGAGGAATATATGTGGATGGACTGCTTAATACCCCTAACTGCACGCAGTATAGCAAAACAGTGACTGCTACATTCTTGAGTAGATGATTTACTGGGCACAAAAAGTCTGACAGATTGCTGATTTGAAAGCCCTGCTGTCATCAACTGATGGTGGTTCTCACAAGATCTGAGCTTGAGAAACATTTAGGCCTTTCTATAGCCTGGATAATAGTACTTGCAAGCAGTGGACTGCGGATACCCCAAAAATGGCTTAGATAGTGGGGAATGCCCAGCAACTTGTATGCTCACACTTCGCCACATAAGGATTGGCTACATACAAGTAATATGATCTTTAGAAATAAAAATGTATGCATCAGTTTATGTAGGGACATAAGATCAGAAGTCAGGAAGAAACAGAACTAAAATGCAATTGATTATCTTTTACAGAACAGCAAGGAAATGCATCAGATGGTGACAATCCAGAAACACTTCAGAATTTTCTTTGAGGGTGGTGTAATAAGGCGCAGAGTAAAAATAGATACAGATTTGGGTGGCTGGGCTGGAGCGGGGGGGGGGGGGGGGATAGGTACATCATTAAATTAAGCAACAAATTTGGGATTTTGGAAAAATAAGATTATGCAAACATTGGTAAAAAGGCAGTTGTTTAACAAATGTAGTTGAGCAAACACCAAAATATTTTGCATATCTTATAATGGCTAAAGTAGAACGAGAATCTAATGTGAAACAAGCTGATTATTAAATAGGAAGTAACAGTTTCACCATCTTTACACGAATATAATGAGCCATCACATGTAATCATGTAATGTGCTCTCCAGTTTTAAAAATTAAAATCATGAAAAAGAGCTTTTTGGCATGTCACTAGTACACTAAATTTATTTTACACAACAATATATATAAACAAAGATGATGAGACTTATAAAACAAAAGTGCTGGCAGGTCGATAGACACACAAACAAACACAAACATACACACAAAATTCAAGCTTTTGCAACAAACAGTTGCTTTATCAGGAAAGAGGGGAGGAGAGGGAAAGACGAAAGGATGTGGGTTTTAAGGGAGAGGGTAAGGAGTCATTCCAATCCCGGGAGCAGAAAGACTTACCTTAGGGGGAAAAAAGGACAGGTATACACTCGCACACAGACACAAGCAGACATTTGTAAAGGCAAAGAGTTTGGGCAGAGATGTCAGTCGAGGCGGAAGTAAAGAGGCAAAGATGTAGACAGGTGAGGTATGAGTGGCGGCAACTTGAAATTAGCGGAGGTTGATGCCTGGTGGATAACGAGAAGAGAGGATATACTGAAGGGCAAGTTCCCACCTCCGGAGTTCTGACAGGTTGGTGTTAGTGGAAAGTATCCAGATAACCCGGACGGTATAACACTGTGCCAAGATGTGCTGGCCGTGCACCAAGGCATGTTTAGCCACAGGGTGATCCTCATTACCAACAAACACTGTCTGCCTGTGTCCATTCATGTGAATGGACAGTTAGTTGCTGATCATTCCCACATAGAAGGCTTCACAGTGTAGGCAGGTCAGTTGGTAAATCACGTGGGTGCTTTCACACGTGGCTCTGCCTTTTATCGTGTACACCTTCCGGGTTACAGGACTGGAGTAGGTGGTGGTGGGAGGGTGCATGGGACAGGTTTTACACTGGGGGCAGTTGCAAGGGTAGGCGCCAGAGGGTAGGGATCGTGGTTTGGGGATTTCATGAGGATGAACTAAGAGGTTACGAAGGTTAGGTGGACGGCGGAAAGACACTCTTGGTGGAGTGGGGAGGATTTCATGAAGGATGGATCTCATTTCAGGGCAGGATTTGAGGAAGTCGTATCCCTGCTGGAGAGCCACATTCAGAGTCTGATCCAGTCCCGGAAAGTATCCTGTCACAAGTGGGGCACTTTTGGGGTTCTTATGTGGAAGGTTCCGGGTTTGAGGAGATGAGGATTTGGCTCTGGTTATTTGCTTCTGTACCAGGTCGGGAGGGTAGTTACGGGATGCGAAAGCTGTTTTCAGATTGTTGGTGTAATGGTTCAAGGATTCCGGACTGGAGCAGATTCGTTTGCCACGAAGACCTAGGCTGTAGGGAAGGGACCGTTTGATGTGGAATGGGTGGCAGCTGTCATAATGAAGGTACTGTTGCTTGTTGGTGGGTTTGATGTGGACAGACGTGTGAAGCTGGCCATTGGACAGGTGGAGGTCAACGTCAAGGAAAGTGGCATGGGATTTAGAGTAGGACCAGGTGAATCAGATGGAACCAAAGGAGTTGAGGTTGGAGAGGAAATTCTGGAGTTCTTCTTCACTGTGAGTCCAGATCATGAAAATGTCATCAATAAATCTGTACCAAACTTTAGGTTGGCAGGCCTGGGTAACCAAGAAGGCTTCCTCTAAGCGACCCATGAATAGGTTGGCGTACGAGTGGGCCATCCTGGTACCCATGGCTGTTCCCTTTAATTGTTGGTATGTCTGGCCTTCGAAAGTGAAGAAGTTGTGGGTCAGGATGAAGCTGGCTAAGGTAATGAGGAAAGAGGTTTTAGGTAGGGTGGCAGGTGATGCGCGTGAAAGGAAGTGCTCCATCGCAGCGAGGCCCTGGACATGCGGAATATTTGTGTATAAGGAAGTGGCATCAATGGTTACAAGGATGGTTTCCGGGGGTAAAAGACTGGGTAGAGATTCCAGGTGTTCGAGAAAGTGGTTGGTGTCTTTGATGAAGGATGGGAGACTGCATGTGATGGGTTGAAGGTGTTGATCTACATAGGCAGAGATGCGTTCTGTGGGGGCTTGGTAACCAGCTACAATGGGACGGCCGGGATGATTGGGTCTGTGAATTTTAGGAAGAAGGTAGAAGGTAGGGGTGCGGGGTGTTGGTGGGGTCAGGAGGTTGATGGAGTCAGGTGAAAGGTTTTGTAGGGGCCCTAAGGTTCTGAGGATTCCTTGAAGCTCTGCCTGGACATCAAGAATGGGATTACCTTGGCAAACTTTGTAAGTAGTGTTGTCTGAAAGCTGACGCAGTCCCTCAGCCACATACTCCCGACGATCAAGTACCACAGTCGTGGAACCCTTGTCCACTGGAAGAATGACAATGGATTGGTCAGCCTTCAGATCACGGATAGCCTGGGCTTCAGCAGTGGTGATGTTGGGAGTAGGATTAAGGTTTTTTAAGAAGGATTGAGAAGCAAGGCTGGAAGTCAGAAATTCCTGGAAGGTTAGGAGAGGGTGATTTTGAGGAAGATGAGGTGGGTCCCGCTGTGACGGAGGACGGAACTGTTCCAGGCAGGGTTCAATTTGGATAGTGTCTTGGGGAGTTGGATCATTAGGAGTAGGATTAGGATCATTTTTCTTCGTGGCAAAGTGATATTTCCGGCAGAGAGTACGGGTGTAGGACAGTAAATCTTTGACGAGGGCTGTTTGGTTAAATCTGGGAGTGGGGCTGACGGTGAGGCCTTTGGATAGGACAGAGGTTTCGGATTGGGAGAGAGGTTTGGAGGAAAGGTTAACTACTGAATTGGGGTGTTGTGGTTCCAGATTGTGTGGATTGGAATTTTGAGGTTTTGGAGGGAGTGGAGCTGGAAGTGGGAGATTGAGTAGATGGGAGAGACTGGGTTTGTGTGCAATGAGAGGAGCTTGAGGTTTACTGGAAAGGTTGTGAAGGGTGAGTGAGTTGCCTTTCCGGAGGTGGTAAACCAGGAGATTGGATAGTTTTTTAAGGTGGAGGGTGGCATGCTGTTCTGATTTGCGGTTGGCCTGTAGGAGGATGCTCTGAACAGCCGGTGTGGATGTGGGAGAGGAAAGATTGAGGACTTTTATTAAGGATAGCAGTTGACGGGTGTGTTGATTGGCTGAGTGGATGTGTAGGTGAAGGATTAGGTGGGTGAGGGCAATGGATTGTTCAGTTTGGAACTGGTATAAGGACTGATGGAAAGAAGGGTTGCAGCCAGAGATGGGAACTTTAAGTGTAAGGCCTTTGGGGGTGATGCCAAATGTCAGACACGCCTGAGAAAATAAAATATGGGAGTGTAATCTGGCTAGGGCGAAGGCATGTTTGCGGAGGGAATGTAAATAAAACTTAATGGGGTCGTTGTGGAGGTGTTGTGAGGGTGACATGGTACTAGAAGGTGGATAGTGTAACATGAGGCTGAAATGAAAATGAAAAAAAATATATATATAAAAATATATGGGGAGAGATAAAGGTGAAGTAGAAAGCAACTGGAGATCTGGTGTGAAAAAAGGCGAAAAAGGGTTGGTTGGAGCTGGGCTATGTTGATCCTGTGCTGAACTTGTGTAGGTAGATAACGATGTGCATAAAGGTTAGGTGGTTGTGTTGCCGCCAAAACAAGTTAAAGGGTGGAGAAATTCGAGAAAATTTCGAAAAAACTACGTGAGGATGTATTAAAAGGAGTGGTATGGTGGTGGCAGATTATGGAAATGAGGCTAACAATTGTCTGATGAAGAAATAATGACGTTAAAACCTGTGGGAAGCGGCTAAAAATGATCGCTGATGTGAGAAAAACGGAAATGGAAATAAAGCAAAAGTTATTAAAACTAGCCGAAAAGGTTGTTTAATAGCTGAAAGGAACTGTTTGTGAACTAGAAACGGTGGATTTTATAGCAGCGGTAGTGTTGAAAGCGGAAAAAAAGTTTTTTTGGGTTATGGTTTGGAAGTGGGTTACGTATTATTACGTATTATTGAGTATATATCGGCGGGATAAAATTGTATAGTGGATGACGGTAAAAAGGAGAAGGTGAATACAAAGTGAAACTACTGGCAAAAACAGGAGGAGGAAATAAGACGACAGAAAAGACTTCGAAATGTAACAGTGACAATAACAAACGTAATTGTTGGGTTCAAATTAATGATATGAATATAATAGAGGGAAACATTCCACGTGGAAAAAATATATCTAAAACGAAAGATGATGAGACTTACCAAACAAAAGCGCTGGCAGGTCGATAGACACACAAACAAACACAAAAACTTGAAATCTGAAGCCCATCTTTTACAGGAAGAAAGCATAAGGAATTTATATCAACAAAGACTCCCATGTGAACTGCAAATGGTTGTAACTAAAGACAATATTGAAGAATGGTCGAGATCAGTAATGTACATAGGTAACAAAGTACCATATGTGAGAAAATAAAGTATCAAACCAGAAAAGTAGTTTGAAAATTTATATATATTTGGAATATAAAAACAGCCAACAATATTAGAGCAAAACTAAATGCTTATATGTCTGTTTATAAACACATATAAACAAAGAATAGAAAATGTACAGAAAAGAAATAAAACAAAACAAGAATTGATAAAAAGATACCATAGTGAATTGTGGGAAAGATTCATTGCCACTGTTGAAAATAACGTAGAAATGCTATTGGCTCATATGGAATTAACACTGAATTAATCACATATGGAGGAATCATTTTAGAATTTTGCTTTCTCCAGTTTTTGAAGTATGTGTAGGAAGAACTGTTCCATACCTGAAGTATGGAACACAACTAAAGTTATTTCTATATTTGAAAAAGGCAATGGAAAGAAATGAAGGTGTTTATCGAGGCTGCAGTCTCTCATCCAGTTTATTTAACTTATATATCAACAACCTAGTCGTGAAATTGAAAGATGAAATACAGTTAGGAATAAAAATAGTATCTAGCATACCATCAGGTACTCTATATTCTCGTGTCCAGATAATTACACAGGAAGCAGAAAGCAATTTACGAAGAGCAGTATACAATTGAGCCAAAATACAGTACACAGTGTACATAGTTGAAAAATTGTAAATGAAGGTATTAATTAATAGCTTTGAAATCTGTGTTAATTTTGATTTAAAAGATAAAATAATGGACAAAAATATATGGACCAAGGACATTATGATAGACATTTTTTATTCCAGACACTGCCCAATGCTCCAGCGAGATAAACTCCCAAGACCAAGAACATTCCAATAAAAAATGATATGTCATCACTGAAAAAAATGCAAGCTTATTTACAGCTAGTGCAAACATGTAGTGCCTTCAGACAAAACTCAATACATTGTGATTGTTTGCTGAGGAAGTGAGACCAGATGCATTATGTATACTTGAACATTGGCTAGCCCATACAGAAATAGAATACTATGGGCATATTGAATATCTGGACATGGTGAATGTATGGTGTAGAGAAACTTCTATACTTTGGCAGTGCATCTGTGTATGCAAATGGAAAGCTTGGTGCCAAGAAAATTGATGTAAGAAACTTCACTGTGGACTCTGATCTAGAATTTGCTGCTTTGGGGCTGCCAGATGCTTAATTATTGGTTCTGTGTACTGTTCCCCAAATGGCAAATTTGAACACTTCATCAACAAACTGGAAAGCTATCTGTGCAATCTAGTGAGCCTGGGAGCAAAAATTAGCTTATGTAGAAACTTCAATACCTTTTTCAAGGAAGGCCCTGACAAAGAGAGAGCTAGTATGAACTTAGTAAGCACCTGTGGACTATTTGTGGCAAGTTATCTACCAAAAAGAGGAGCTGTCTGTCTTGATACAGTTGTTACAAACCTGGATAGTTGGTACTACAAAGTAAGTGTCATTGATCCTGTTCTTGCAGATCATAGTGCAGTAATAATGAAGCTTTGGACAAACTCAGTACAACAAATTCCCAGCTGGAATTCAAATTATGTCTTCAGAAGTAAGGTTATTACAAAGAAAAATTTAGATGTTTTCAAAAGAGCAATGTCTTCTATAGACTGACATCAAATGTGTGAAAGAATTGGCACCAAATGCTACATTCAGTTCCATGTTCCAGGCTCTTATAGCCAGATTTGATGAAATTTTTCCACTAAAACCCAAGAGATATCTAATTGTCAAGTCAAAATTCACACAGGAAACTGTCAAAGTAAAGAGCTGGTGTACCTCTACATTAGGTAAAACAAAATGCACTGTGCAACTACTAAATGATAAAGTCAAAGCCACTGAAGATACTGGCACCAAGGACAGACTACATTGCAATTATCCACAGGTCAGGAGGCTGTGCAGAAAAGAAGCAGAGAAAGCAAAGAATGAAAGCAATGCCAGATTTATTTAAGAAGCTTACAATCTTTGCAAGGCAGCATGGGATCTGATTAATAAACATAGGCAAAGACCACCTCTTGCTCAAATTCTTGCAGTCCAGATGAATTTAATATATTTTTTATAAACATAGTAGAAAGCACAGTAGGTGAAATTTCTCACTTCAGAATAGACTGAGCAGTTGCTGAAAAATTTGGAAATAACTGGAGCATTGTGATGCGGAAGAGAGGGTATCCAAAAGACATAATAACAACAGTAAACTACTACAAATACACAGGGAACACTTGACATTTATGGTATGTCCTGTACTATTTTAAAAACTATAATCTGGGAAATTGCACAACTACTGTCAATAGTAATAAATAAAAGCCTCCATTCTGGAGAATTTCCAGACTTGTTGAAAGTATCATGCACAGAATAAGTTTACAAGAAAGGTAATCCACATGAAGTGTCAAGCTGTAGACCTGTATCTGTAATATCAGTGTTAACTGATGGGGTCCATAATGAAACATCAGCTATTAAATTATTTTGAAGGAAATAACCTCTTTTATCATAGACAGCATGGCTTTCAAAAGGCATGTCACTACAAAGGCAGTGCTTGACTTAGATACAAATATAAGTCAGGGTTTTGAAAACAAGGCATCTATAGCACTGGTACTCTTTGACTTTGGTGAGGTATTTGATTGCATCACACATAAGATCCTGTTGAGCATGCTAAATTTATACTGCTACACCAACTCTCAAATCCTACCTAAATAACAGATATCAGATTGTATCAGTGCAAGGAGCAGAATCAGGTGAAATAAAGTTAAAACATGGTGTGCCAGAGGGATCCACAATAGAGCCCCTGTTGTTCTTAATTTTTGTTAATGGTGTACACTCCAGAGGGCATGCCAGTTGAACAATTTAGGGCTAAAATTTCATATATGTTAAAAGAGCAACCTTTGTACAACATAGAAGAATAGGTCTCTGGTGTTAGAACAGTGTCTACCTGAGTTGCAATTCATTAGCAATGAAAACAACAGCAAATCTGTTATTTTACTACATGATTGTCTTATTATTGTAACACATATAGTAATCTATTTCTTAAATATATGTTTTATAGTACCCACTTCAGTATCATACTTTAAACTGTAATTTGTTATTAATTTTAATGTTATAATATTACTGTAAAATTGACAGTGCCTGTTAACCATGGCTGTTGAATGACAAAAAACTAGTAACTCAGATACAGGTAACTTACTGTCTCAGCTATTCAAGCATCCTTCACAGCTTTACTATATCAGTTTAGGAGGCACGCGAGAGGTACTTCTGTGAATTTGAATGGTAGAGGACTGGGCTGCCAGAAGTACAGCTGTGAGGGTAGGTTGAATACTGCATGGACTGTATAAAAAAGGGCTTAACCCTCGCCAACTTGCACTCACTGTGATATCATCTAATATGCAGTGAAAAACCTGAAATTTGTCAGTGTACAAGATAAAAACTTGCAATCATAAAGTGGATTTCACCTTACATGTACACCTGAAGGCCATTCTGTCCCCGAACAAAACTATTTATCCAAAATGGAAAAACAATGTATTTCTCTGACTCCTTGCCAGTTATACCTACTATTGAATTAGCAGGAAAACAGGAACCAATAACAAAGGTTATTGGTATTATCTGACAGTGGAGCACAACAAACTGCTACCATAAATGCCATACAAAGATAAGTAGATCAGCAAAGAGAACATATGCTTCACACAATTTGTTTTAGTTGCCGTTTACAAGAGGGGCTCTGTATGTTTTTAAAGAGGACCCTTGTTTTAAAGTAGACATTTTGGTTAGTCTAGAAGGGGAGTCTTGTATGTTTTACACTGCAGGAAAAAGAAATGAAACACCCTCAATCTCTGTGTTCAGTGGTACCAGGATACAATACTGTCATAGTGTGGGGTTGTAGTGTTAGAGTGATTTGTTACGGTCATCAGCCATCAGATGGTGCTCAGAAAGCCAGTCTCGTCACACTCTGTTTTGACTCTGCAGGCAGTAACTGTGCTTAGTTTAGAGGTGAATACTGTTTGCAACATTTATTCTAGGGTGCAACCATGCCGCACCGATGAGGACATATACCTATTGAACAGCCTCAGCCATTTGAAGAGGGCCGCATTGTGGGTGTGCGGGAAGCTGGATGGATGTATCAGTGGACTGCTGCATGTAGTGGTGGTGTGTTGCTTCTGTCAGTAGTGGTCTGTGAAACATTCCCACACCTATAGATCAGGTTCTGGGCATCTGTGAAGCACAGGCACATGTCAATATTGATAAGTTCTGTGACTAGTGGTTGCTGACCAAATATCATCCAGGGACAAAATTTGGGCATTGTTACAACTGCTGTGTCATCAGGAACCATTGGGAACTGACTGCTTGCAGCAGGATTACGATCGCGTGTGCCTCTGGCCAGGCTATCACTGACACCATAACACCATTAAACATGGCTACTCTGGTGTTGTCAAAGAGTTGACTGGAGAGTGGAATGACACACTGTTGTATTCAGTCATGAGGGTAGGTTCCGTTGCGAGTGATGGATGTGAGTGATCATTATGCAGGTGATGGACATATACATGTATGGTGTAGATCTGGTGAGCTGCTTATTCCAGAGTGCACTCACTCACCCACGACATGCACGGCCATCCAGGCTTCATGGTGGAGGGTGGTGGGGAGATATCAGTTTCAACTCGAGGTCACATCTGGTGTTTCTGCAAGTTAGAGAAACCAGTGCGTACTGTGTTGCACAGGCTGTTATCCCCCATCCTATGGTCATTTTTCGACTGGAAGGTGATATGCTTTTTCAGCAAGACAATGTCCTTCCACATATGGCTGCTGCAGCGTAACATACAGAAGTGCATTAAGAGGGTGTAGTAATCTTACAGCAGAAGTCTTGGTTGTTCTAGAAGAGGGGCCTGGTTTATGTTAGGAGAGGTGTCTTTTTTGCATTAGTATAGAAGCATTGATCTGAATAAACAGACTCGTTTGTTACAGGTGAAGAAGAGGAGTCCAATTTGTTCTAGAGAAGGAGTAATTTTTGTTGTAGAAGAGGCGAAATGTTTATTTCAGAAGAGAAGGCTTGTACACTTTTTTTAGAAGATGACTATTTTTTTTTAATTTTTTGTTATAAAAGAGGAATCTTCGATGCTTCATAAGAGAAGTTTTCTTTGCTTTTGAAGAGTACATTATTTGATTTGACGAGGTACCATAGTCACTATATTATGTTGAAAAGCAGTGTTACACAATGTCTTAACAAGGTGCCAAATTAGGCATTTTTGGAGAGGGACGGTGTGAGGCTAGAAGCAGAGATGGGATTGCCCCCTTCAGTCCCTCCCACCCCTCTCCAAAAAAAGGTAAGAGCATTGCCCAAGTGAGGCAGAGTTCTGGATTCACGCCAAGGTCTGACTCACGGTTTTAGTTTCGTGTTTTATTTTGTTAGAAATTGTGTCTGCCTTCAAAGCTGAGTGGTTAGTGCGTCTGGCCTCTGACAGCCCTCCAAAGCACTGGATATGTTGTATAAGTGCCAAGGGAAACGATCGACTTACAAAGCAAAAATGGAAGCAAATAAACACTTTAAACACTCATTAATAGAATGAATCTCATACATAAATGACAGGGGAATAAATGGGTGATCTGCCACCCCCCTCCCCCCACACACAGAGTCACAAATAATTTTCTTCGATGAATCCTATGGCAATGTTTTCAAAGTCACTGTCTGATAATAATATGATATTATTTCAGTTTTCTTGAGTTTAAGTCATGACAGAATACCCAAATGGAAAGAAAGCTTTGCTTGAAATCTTTGAGGCTGTATTGAGAAATAGGGAAAGCAGTTCAATACAGCACTTTAAATTACCCAGATTGCAACTGAAATGAACAATGAGAGAAAATCTGTGTGAATAGAAAAAAATATGATTATTTCTGACACCTACCTGAAGATTCGTCAGTCCAACTATATTGTCTGTGATATACTTCAACCACTGAGATAGGATGGCAGCATCATCGCAGTGTATAATACCAGTGCTGACACCATTCAGTCCTCGTACTTCGAAGGAGTTAGGCCGTAGTTTGTCCGTACCAAATATGTAACGAGTAACGTACGCCATCATTAGAGGAACTGTAAAGGCAACAGTGGAAGACAATTAAGAGCAATACGTGCACAAAGAATGCAGACAAAGAAATGCTCCAATTTAAGGTTTATTTTGGTCAATTCGATTGTTTACCGCTCTACAAGGTAAATTAAAAAAATTTTCAGTGACATATTGTGTTAGTTTTAGAATGTAATGATTGTATATCTCAGATATGAATTTGTTTAAGCATCATCTTCTGGTCCTAAGTGCTGGTATTAGCTCACTATTGTATACACAATAGTCTCCTTATCAACGACCATTGTTTGCAAACCACTGTGAGGTGCATGGATTAGGCTACTTTACACTCACCACATCTTAGGGTATGAAGAAGCTGTTTCATTCGCGCTTGGAACGCGGCAGGGAAAATAGCTCTAAAGGTTCTGTGCGCTGTAGTATATTGTATCTTTTCTCCGCGATCCCAACGTGAGCTATAAATAGGGAGATACAGTATTTACCTCCAGTCCTCACTTAATACTGATTCTTGAAGCTTTATAAGTAGGCTTTCGTGGAATAGTTGACGGATATTTTCGGATCTCTACCAGTGCAAGTTTTGCAGCATTTCCGTAGAGCTTATGTCATTTGTTGCTTTCAGCATATTTTTCCTCCTCCTTTTTTACGTATTCAAGCGCACTGAACCGCTGTCAAACTAAAACTACCATAAAGTTTTTGTACCGCACACGTGACGCTCTTTAACCCCTCGCTGTCGGCGGGACATTCGACATTTTTCTTCCAACCTTAAGTCTGTTTGATTAAGATTGTGTTTTTGGAGTTTTTACTTTAAACACCCTATACAGACCTGCTTCAAAAAATCCCCAGAAGTTCCTTCAGAAATGGCTACCATGCCGAACAATAACTAACATGAATCAGTCACATTCCAGAATGTAAGAGAACTCGACGCATTTCAATACAAAAGCTAGTATGGGCCCAACCACCACCTGGTGAAATTTCGTATCTGTCTGTGTGTGTGTGTTTTTGTCTCCAAGGGCAAGGGGGTGCGAAGTATTTTTAATATTTTGGAAGACGAATGGGGACTTGTAAGAGATATAAAACACCTCCAGTTCCCACCCTGTTAAAAACCTGCATAATATCGACTTTTAAATCATTTCCTTGAAAGATGAACACCTGACTACACAATACTTTTTCCTTTCTTTGAGAGTTAGGGGGAGGGTCGGGAGGGGGCGGTACTCCCATCCCCATCCCCATCCCCCCCCCCCCCCCCCCCCCTCGTGTACGGGCGTTCTTGTTTGTTTCCATGTTACATTGTACTCAAGACAACATTTGAAATTTTTCCACGTATAAATCCGTCGATGAGTATTCTTCTTATTGATAATTGCCCTAGACATCATCGTAATTTAGTTCCCACAATTAATACTTTCAGGTCAACATTTTAACAATTCTTATTGCGTTTACATACCCCGTCGTAGCTATCTGGATAACTCAAAGGCCGTAACAATAATATACACTATTTTCCACGAAGGAAAAGTCATTCAAACAGAGATGATTCAAGAAAATACATAGGCAGTACGTTGTTATTAAACAAAAAGACAATCACAAGCTAATGAGCAGCAGTGCAACCCACTTTGTCCTTGCATTTCTGAGAGTGGAATGGCAGCTTGAGCTGTGTAATAGGGAGAAAACAGCAAGGATAACGAGATAGTCAAATGACGTCACTGTGGATGGACTGCAAAGGAATTTCATTAAAAAATTAGACACTGATGAAACTCGATTTTTGTACTACGGCAAGATTTCTGATCACGTGTTTTTCATTCATAAAGTTTAACTACGAGTAGTCGAAGGCTATAATGTCCGCTGATATTTGCTGTTATGTTCAAATAGGACGCCCTGTCATCTTATCTACACACCAGCCGTTACTACATGCCATGGAAGGGTTCCGGCACTGAATGCTGAAGGTGTCATGAAGATAGAGTATGCAGTACAACATGAACCATGGACCTTGTCGAGGTATGTTGTCTTGCGCGCTTAGTGATACAGATAGCCGTACTGTAGGTTCAATAAAAACAGAAAAGTATCTGTGAAGAGGCCAGACTAACCTATGACTCCTGAAGATGGGCAACAGCCTATTCGGCTACTAAGAACGGCTGAAAGCGAAGGCAAACTGCAGCCTTTATTTTCCCCGAGGACATGCGTCACTACCATATTGTTAAATTAATGATGATGGCGTCCTATTGGATAAAATATTCCAGAGGTAAAGTAGTCCTCATTCGGAGAAACGAAATTGACTTTCTACGGGTGGGAGCATGGAATGTTCGATCCCTTAATCAGGCAGGTTAGAGAATTTGAAATGTGAAATGGATAAGTTGAAGTTAAGTATAATGGGAATGAGTGAAGTGTGGTGACAGGAATAACAGGACATCTGGTATGGTGAATACAGAGTTATAAATACAAAATCAGTTAGAGGTACTGCAGAAATAAGTTTAATAATGAATAAGAAAATAGAAATGTGGGTGAGCTACTATGAACAGCACAGTTAGTGCAATATCTTCGCCAGTACTGACAAGTAGCCAACAGCTACCGTAGTAATACAAGTTTGTATGCCGACTACCTCTGCAGACGTGCAGATGAAGAGAGAGAAAAAGTGTATGATGAGATGAAATAAATAATTCAGATAGTTAAAGGAGACAAAAAATTAGTCGTGATGCAGGACTGGAATTCGATAGTAGGAAAGGAAAGAGCAGGAGAAATAGCAGGAGAATATACATTAGTAGAAATGAATGAAAAAGGAAGCCTCCATTTAGAATATTTCACAAAGCGTAATTTAATCATCGCTATCACTGAGGAAACAATGAGGAATAGATTGAATAACCGATGAAAGGCCAACATAGTAGGAGTCTGAGCATATACGTTGGAAGTTTGAATGTGATAGGGAAGCTAGAAACTCTTAAAAGACAAGCGTAAAGCGTCAGTTTAAATTTTGTGGGCATCAGTGAAGTGAATGAAAGAAGACAAGAATTTCTGGTCGGACCAATATGATTATACTAACAGCAAGAGAAATATATACAACGGAAGTGGATTCGTTATGAATAGGAAGGTAGGGCAGAGAGTGAGTTTCTGCAAACAGTTCAGTGACACGTTTTTTCTCATCAAAATCGACAAGAAATTAACGCCAACAAGAATAATTCACGCATATACGCCAACGCCAGATGCAGAAGATGAAAAGACAGAGAAAGTAGGTTATATAAGGATGTTGAACAGATAATTCAATACGTAAAAGGAAACAATATTCCAATAAAATGGCTCTAAGCACTATGGGACTTACCATCTGAGGTCATCAGTCCCCTAGACCTAGAACTTCTTAAACCTAACTAACCTAAGGACATTACACACATCCATGTCCGAGACAGGATCCCAACCTGCGATCGTAGGAGCAGCGCGGTTCCGGACTGAAGTGCCTAGAACCGCTCGGCCACAACGGCCGCCAATAATTCAATAATTGTGTGACTGGAACGAAGTAGCAGGGAAAGGAATAGGAGATAGACTTACGGGGGAATATGTGCTTGACAATAAGAATGGGAGAGGAGAAAGACTAACTGAGTTCTGAAATAAATTTCAGATTGTAATAGCGAATACACTTTTCAAAAGTCACAAGATGAGGAGATATACTTGGAAAAGATCTGGATCCTGGCGGAGATTCTAGATCGATTACATTATGGTCGAACATAGATTCCTAAGTCAAGTAGTTGATTGTAAGGCTTCCCCAAAAACATATACAGATTTAGATTTAGTAATGACGAAGAGTACCCTGAAGTTTGAGAGACTATTCAGGAACAGTCAATGTGCAAACAAGAGGGATACTCAATTACCGAGAAATGATGGCATGCGCTTGAAGTTTTCTGAATCACTACGATAATGACCACCACTGTAGGAAGTGCAATTGAAGAGCAATGGACATTTCTATAAAGGAAAGTCTTAGAAGTTGGACAGTCAGACATAGGTACAAGGAAGGTAACTGCGAAGAAATCTTTTCTAACAGAATAAATACTTCAATTGAGCGATGAAAGAAGGGCGTACAAAAATGTTCAGGGAAAATCAGAAATACAGTAATATAAGCCACTTACGAATGAAATAAATAGGAAGTACAGGGAAGCTAAAGCGAAATATTTGCAAGAAAAATGTGCAGAAATCGAAAAGAAATGGTTGTCGGAACGGCTGATTCAGCATGTAGAAAAGTCATAATAACCTTCAATGAAATTAAAAACAAGAGCGCCAACATTAAGAGTGCAATGGGAATACCACTCTTAAGCACGGAAGAGAGAACGGATGGGATGGAAGAGAATGCTAGAGACCTCTACTAGGGGGATGACGTGAGTGAGGAAGAAATTGGAGTCGATATGGAAGACATAGAGATTCAGTATTAGAGTCAGAGTGTAGTAGTGCTCTGGAAGGTTTGAGCTCGAACTAGTCAGAAAGGATAGATAAAATTCTTTCGGAAATTCAGAAATCATTGGGGGAAGAGACAACCAAGCAAATATTCAGACTGGTATATAGAATCTCTCAGTTTGGCCATATGCTATGAAACTTTCGGAAAAGTATGATTCATACACTCCACAAAATCTCAACAACTATCACACAATCAGTATAATGGCTCATATGTCCAATTTGCTGACTAGAATAATGAAGAGAATGGAAAAGAAAATTGTGGGTCCGTTAGATGACGATCAGTTTGGCTTTCGGAAAGATAAAGGAACTGAGAGGTAGTTTTGACGGTGTGGGTGAAAACAGAAGCAAGACGTTAGAAAAATCAAAACATGTTCATACGATTTGTCGACCTGGAAAAAGTGTTTGACAGTGTAAAACACCGTAAGATATTCGAAATTATAAGAAAAATAAAAGTAAACTATAGGGAAAAATGGTTAGTACACAATATATATAAGAATAAAGAAGGAACAATAAAAATGAAAGACCTAGAACAAAGTGTAAAAGAGGGGTGTAATCTTTCGTCCCTACTGTTCAAACTCTACATCGAAGAAGCACAAAGGAAATAAATGAAAGGTTTAAGAATGGGCTTAAAAGTTAAAATGGAAGGATATAAATGATAAGATTAGCTGATGACATCGCTATTTTCAATGAAAGTGAGAAAGTATTACAGGACATGTTGTATGGAATGAACATCCTAATGATTACAGAATATAGACAAAGTAGACCAAAGAAAAACGAAAGTAAGGAGGAGCAGCAGAAATGAAATTAGCGATAAACTTAGCGTTAAAATTGAGGACCACAAAGTAGACGAAATTAAGGACTTCTGATACCTTGGAATCAAAATTACACATAAAGGACGAAGAAAAGACAACATAAAAAGTAAGTTAACACAGGAAATGAGGACATTCCTGGCGAAAAGAATTCTGTTAGTATCACACATCAGCTTTGATTTAAGGAAGAAATTCCATTTCTTTTTTACGGTAACACAGACTGGACTATGGGACAATTGTATGAGGATAGCCCAGAAAGTAATGCACTGCATTTATTTTCTTCAAGAATTCTTTATTGAGCCTGATGAGAATGTCACACACAAAGGAATGGAGTTTTATCTACACACCCTATTTTTCGATGTAATCTCCATCCTGTTCTACGGCCTTCCTCCAGCGCGAAACAAGGGTGTGTATGTCCTGTCGGTACTAATCCTTGTCTTGGTGGCGGATCCAGTGCTTTACCTTGAGAGTCACCTCCTCATCGCCCTCAAAATGTCTTGCACGAATGGCATCCTTTAATGGCCCAAACGAGTGGAAGCTCGCTGCAACATGTCAGGTGTGTTAGCTGTGGATGGTCTCTCCGACCGCTGCAAATCGTTCAGATCCGCCGAACCAGTTTCTGACGGCCTTACCCCCCGTGCCCAGCGACTAACTGTACTTCTGTCGATAACAGATGCTTTATAGAATTTGCACAGACGTTTGTGACTATTCCCCATGGTTTCTTTCTCTGTAGTGAAAAATTCAATGACGGCACGGGAGGATATAAGATGAACATCAACAAAAGCAAAACGAGAATAATGGAATGTAGTCGAATTAAGTCGGGTGATGCTGAGGGTATTAGATTAGGAAATGAGACACTTAAAGTAGTAAAGGAGTTTTGCTATTTGGGGAGCAAAATAACTGATGATGGTCGAAGTAGAGAGGATATAAAATGTAGACTGGCAATGGCAAGGAAAGCATTTCTGAAGAAGAGAAATTTGTTAACATCGAGTATAGATTTAAGTGTCAGGAAGTCATTTCTGAAAGTATTTGTATGGAGTGTAGCCATGTATGGAAGTGAAACATGGACGGTAAATAGTTTGGACAAGAAGAGAATAGAAGCTTTTGAAATGTGGTGCTACAGAAGAATGCTGAAGATTAGATGGGTAGATCACATAACTAATGAGGAAGTATTGAATAGGATTGGGGAGAAAAGAAGTTTGTGGCACAACGTGACCAGAAGAAGGGATCGGTTGGTAGGACATGTTCTGAGGCATCAAGGGATCACCAATTTAGTATTGGAAGGCAGCGTGGAGGGTAAAAATCGTAGGGGGAGACCAAGAGATGAATACACTAAGCAGATTCAGAAGGATGTAGGTTGCAGTAGGTACTGGGAGATGAAGAAGCTTGCACAGGATAGAGTAGCATGGAGAGCTGCATCAAACCAGTCTCAGGACTGAAGACAACAACAACAACAACAACGGTGCTTGTAACGTGCATCACCTACAGAAGCCATTTTGAAACTGTCCTGCAGTTACGCTATCTGTCGTAAGTGACCGAAACTTGCCGCGATCACTCAGGAGAGTTCAAATAATACATACGTAACGTGTCGCATTCGTAACATTGTTTTAGTCTGAGGGAAAAAAAACGCGGTGCATTACTTTCTGGGCAACCCTAATAAAAAAAGAGAAGCGAAGAGATGTAGTGCTATAAACAACGAATAGCTAAGGACCTTGGGTGCCAGAGCCATAGAAGAGAGGAAATTTTGGCGGGCCATAACGAACCAATCAGAAGACAAATGATTAAAAAAATATTGGTTTAAGAATCTTGTAAGAAGACTGTAATTGTGAAAGAGACCTGGAGACATTGGAAGATATAATGTCGACTGTGTAATGGTAAGACAGAGATTTCGAAACCAGATTTTAAACTGTAAGGCGTTTCCAGAGTTCAGATGTGGACGCTGATCATAATTTATCAATTACGAAATGTAGATTCAAAATGAATAAATTACAAAAAAAGGAAGGAAATTAAGGAGATGAGATCTGGATAAATTGAAAGACCAGGTGGTTGTAGAGAGTCTGAGAGGGAGCAACGACTGACTGAAACAATCGAGAAAAATGCAGTTTAATAGGAATGGGGAACTTTGAGAGATGAAATAGTGAAGGGAGCAGAGGATCAAGTAGGTAAAAAGATGAGGTCTAGTAGAAAACTTGGATAACAAAGGAGATACTGAATGTAAATTACGGAAATTTGAAGGTAGCAGGGGTAAGATACAGGTAGCAAAAGGCTGTTTACAACCTGCACAGAAATCACAAGGCACTTTAAGAGTTGATGGGTACGAAAGGGAGGCAGTGGTTGAGACGGCAGTGAGACAGTGTTGTAGCCTACCCCAACGTTGTTCAATCTGTATATTGAGCAAGCAGTAAAGTAAACCAAACAAAAACTTGGAGTAGGTATTAAAGTTCAGGGAGAAGATATAAAGGTTTTGCCAATGATATTGTATTTCCGTCAGAGACAGCAAAGGACTTGGAAGAGCAACTGAAAGGAATGTAGACGCATTAAATCACGTGCTGCTAAGGGAATTAAATTAGAAAATGAGACTCTTAAAGTAGTAGTTGAGTTTTGCTATTTGGGCAGCGAAATAACTGATGATGGCCGAAGTAGAACGTATACAAAACACAGCAGACAATGGCAGGAAAAGCGCTTCTGAAGAAGAGAAATTTGTTGACATCAAATATATATTTAAATGCTAGGAAGTCTTTTTGGAAGGTATTTGTATGGAGCATAGCCACATGTGGAAGTGAACCAACATGGACAATAAACAATTGAAAAATGAAGAGTAGATGCTTTTGAAATGTGGTGCTACACAAGAATGCTGAAGATTAGACGGGTAGATAATGTAAGTTATTAGAAGCCGCGAGGGATCAGCCGAGCGGTCTCGGGCGCTGCAGTCATGGACTGCGCGGCTGGTCCCAGCTGAGGTTCGAGTCCTCTCTCGAGCATGGGTGTGTGTTTTTGTCCTTAGGATAATTTAGGTTAACTATTGTGTAAGCTTAGGGACTGATGACCTTAGCAGTTAAGTCCCATAAGATTTCACACGCATTCCTTCCAAGTTATGAGAAGGTACTGAACAGAATTTGTGAGAAAAGAAATTTGTGACACAACTAGACTAGAAGAAAGAATTAGTTTGTGGGACATGTCTGAGATATCAAGGGATCACCAATTTAGTACTGGAGGGAAGTGTGGGGAGGAAAAATTTTAAAGGTAGGCCAAGAGATGATTACAATAAGCAGATTTAGAAGGATGTAGGTTGGAGTAGCGCGGAGAGCTGCATCAAACCGTTCTTTGGACTGAAGACCACAACAACAATTCTAAAGATGCATCATGAAAGGGAATACAAGTGAAAGGTAACATAGATGTATACAAATGAGGTCACAGTAAGTCAAAAGGCTAACAGGAATGAGTAGTGGACTAACGCAGGGCTGCGAAGCATGCTTAATGAGGGGCAAGAGAGATGCAGGTATGGGAAGATTATAGAGAGCTTTGGAGGAAAGAGAAGCAGCTGCGTGAATATCAAGAGCACAGATGGCAGGCAATAAAAGAAAGGAGGAGAGGGAAATATGAAAGTCAGAAGGAATATGTAGAAGAGCTATACAAGTGAAATAAACTTGAAGGCAATGTTATACAAAGGGAAGATGAAGTAGCTACAGATGAGATGAGAGACATGATACTGCAAGAAGAATCTGACAGTACTGAAAGACTTAAGTCGAAAGAAAGCTCGATACCCCAAGAATGAGATCCTTGGGAGAACCAGACATAACAAAACTCTTCCTTCTGGTGTGCAAGGTATAGGAGACGGGCGAAATTCCCCCAGACTTCAAAAATAATTTAATCCCCAGATTTAAAAAATAATTTAATAATTGCAGTATCAAAGAAGGAAGTGCTAATAGATGTGAATCATACCGAAACATCAGTTTAATAAGTCATGGTTACAAAATACTGGCATGAATTATTTATGGAAGAAGCCGAGCTTGGTGAACATCAGCTTCGGTTATGGAGAAATGATGAAACACGCGACGCAATACTGACGCTACAACTTATCTTAGAAGATAGGTTAAAGTAAGGCCAACTGACCTCTATAGAATATGTGAACTTAGAGAAAGCATTGACAGTGTGCACTGAAACACAGCCTTTAAAATTTTGAAGATAGCAGGGATAAAATACAGGGAATGGAAGGCTTTTTCTGACATGTACAGAAACGGGACTGCAGTTATGAGATTTGAAGGAAATGAAAGGGATACAGTGGTTGAGAACAGAGTGAGACACAGTTGTACCATCTCGCAAATATTATTCAATCTATAAACTGAGCAAGTGATAAAGGATACCAAGGATAAATTTGGGAAAGGTATTAAGGTTTAGGGAGAAGAAACAAAAACTTTCAGGTTCGCCAATGACATTGTAATTCTTCCAGAGACGGCAAAACACTTGGAAGTGTGTACTATTTTGGAAAGAGATTAGAAGGTGCATATCAATGAAAGTGAAATAAGGGTAATGTAACGTAGCAGAGTTAAATTGGGTGACGCTGAGGGAATTAGGCTAGAAAAATACACACTAAAAGTCGTATGTCAGTTTTTTCTATTTGAGCAATAAAATAACTTATAATGGCGGAAGTAGAAAGGATATAAAATGCAGACTTGTATTGGCAAGTGTTTCTGAAAAAGAGGAATTTCTCAAAGTATTATATAAATTTAAATAAGAGTAAGTCGTAATCTTTTCTGAAGGTACTTGTCTGGGATGTAGCCTTGTACAGAAGTGAAACACAGCCGACAAGTAGCTCAGTCAAGAAGACAATGGAAGATTTTAAAATGTGGCGCTATAGAAGAATGCAGAGGATTAGACGGCTAGATTGAATAAGTAATGATGAGGTGCTGAGTCAGATTGGAGGAAAAGAAATTGATGGCACAACAAGACTACAAAAAGGGATTGGCTGATAGGACATATCTTAAGGCATCAAGGAACCGTCAGTTTGGTAAGGGAGAGAAGTTTGAGAAAGTAAAAATTGCAGAGTGAGACCAAGGATTGAATACAGCAAGCAGTTTCAATTTGATGCAGGTTACAGTAGTCATGCAGAAATGAAGAGGCTTGCATAGGATAGACTTGTGTGGAGAGGTGTACCAAGCCAGTCACTGGACTGAAGACCGCAATAGAGGGTACGTGAGGCGATCAGGTACACATGTAGTGCTCATACCGACACAGGTGCGGTGGCGGTGGAGAGAAGATGAGAAGAATTTTTCTTATCTATGTTATAAAGTATAACATTATCAAATCTTTAAATGATAAATTATCACCACTGTTGGGATGCTTAGCCAATCACAGTTTGGATTTCAAAATGCCCACTCTTCTTAGACAACTATTTATACGTTTACAGAGCACATAATGGAATCTTTAAATGATAAATTATCACGGCGCCGATCTGTGACTTAAGCATTTGATTGCGTTGATCATAAAATTTTATTAGAGAAATTGAGTTTTTGTGAACTATGTAACTCGGCACAAGCCTGGTTTAGCTCTAATTTAAGAGAGAGAATGCTGGACGTTACTCTAGACCGTTCGAGTAATAAAAAGATGGAACCCATATCATCTGCATGGGGACATGTTGCAATGGAAATCTTCAGCGTTCGGTCATTGGCCCGCTACTTTTCTCGTTTTTTTTGTTAATGATATAACATTTTATATGAATCAGGAACCAGACTTGGTGCTATTTGCAGAGAAATCGCGTGTCTTATTACCGGCAGTTTCCAAAAGTGTCGTGGCATTTCGTGTTTAAGCTCCCCGCGGAAGCAGGAAAGTGATGGTAATGTTGTTTGCGAGTAGCTTAATTCAGTAAGGCGAAATTGTTTTGCCCATCGGAATTAGTTTCAGTCTCACAAGCTTCTTGAATTGTGATGTATGAGATGTTCAGATTTGGATAAATGTTGTAAATTCTGTACAGCAGCTTAAAAGGAAGGCAAAGGGCTTCGGCAATGTAAGTTATTTTACCAGATTAATTCGTTCTTCCTTTAATGATTAAGCAACCCCTTTTCGAATGTTACAGTAGTCGTGAAAGGTTCAGTTAGGTGCACAGATGGGAGCGCAGCGTAATCACAAATGTATCATAGGTAGGATTAACAGACCGAATCTGTGAAGCTGGACTTCGAGGACGGTGTACCTGTTGCAGAAATGAATGGTGAACTGATTCTTCAAAATGGCTCTGAGAACTATGGGACTTAACTGCTGAGGCCATCAGTCGCCTAGAACTTAGAACTAATTAAACCTAACTAACCTAAGGACATCACACACATCCATGCCCGAGGCAGGATTCGAACCTGCGGCCGTCGCGGTCATGCGGCTCCAGGCTGAAGCGCCTAGAACCGCACGGCCACACCGACCGGCTTACCTCATATTGATGCTGTTCTTGTTGTGGGCTTTAGTCCAAAGACTGGTCTGAGCAGCTCTCCATGCTACTCTATTATTTGCAAGCCTTTTCATTTCCGACTAAGTACTACAACCTACATCGTTCTGAATCTGCTTGCTATATTCAACATTTGGTCTCTCTCTACAATTTTTATCGCCACGATTTCCTCTACTACTAAATTGGTAGACCATATTAATTAAACAACCGACAGGAGGTTAACCATGTTTCAACTTGTCATCTTGCCCCAGACTCTAAAATATCTGTGTGAAATCTTATGGGACTTAACTGCTAAAGTCATCGGTCCCTAAGCTTACACACTACTTAACCTAAATTATCCTGAGGACAAAAACACACACACATGCCCGAGGGAGGACGCCCCAGACTCCCCTACCTTGTCTGTACACGTAAGTTATCTGAACCACATATGTAGTTGCCTAAGAAGCTTCGTAACAGTAAAGGGTACTGCAGTCTGCAGGGTTTATTGTCGCTGGTCTAAGTGTCATCATCCGTGAACACGTTATCAGAAGCATATCTTAAGTACACGGGTGTCCAAAATTAAAGCAACAAACCACTACTTCCCCGTCATGTGTCTAATTCACAATATAATCATACAAACTGTCAATCAGATATCTGTACAATCGTGTTCTGCACAGAAGATGGCATTCTGGCCAACGGACAACCATGCCAACGATGACGTCGGGGCACCTATGAATTGATGTAGTGTTTGCCCGGTAGCCTCACATCCGCAATCGCTGCTTACACAGACACAGACGGTGCAGTATGGCACAGACTCTCTATACGGGAGGACCATAGAAAGAAAGGACAGTCGCAAACCGATGTGGCCCTATGGCTTAATGTGAATCGTTCTGGCGGTGGTTTATAGAGACCGAAACTGTATCCCGAAGACCAGGGCACAGCCGACCATTTATGACTTGAGAAGAGAGGACTGTTAGTTGGCTGTAAGGGCACGACGGTACCGCCTTAGTACCGCACGGCAACTGGCATCTGACCTCGCAGCATCCATTGGACGTATTGTATCGACGCAAACGGTGTGCAGAAGGCTTCGGCAGGGTGGCCTTTATTGTCAGAGACCTGCTGTGTGTCTGTCTCTGATGGGTCTTCACGGAAGGGAATGTCTAGATGGAGTCATCAACATGCCACCTGTACAGTCAAACAGTGGGCTAATGTTGTTTACACAAATGAGTGGCTCTGAGCACTATGAGACACAACTGTTGTGGTCATAAGTCCCCTAGAACTTAGAACTACTTAAACCTAACTAACCTAAGGACAGCACACAACACCCAGCCATCACGAGGCAGAGAAAATCCCTGACCCCACCGGGAATCGAACCCGTACACAAATGAGTCCCGATTTGCTATGAAAGTGATTCTCCACAGATTCTTATCTGGAGGGAACGTGGAACATGATTTCAGAACTCAAACATTGTGGAAAGAGACCGATATCGAGGGGGATCCTTAATGGTGTGGCTGGGACTATGTTTACCACTCGAACACCAATTCATGAAATTGTACGGGTGAATCGGCTAGGTTTAACTGCTGTCAGGTATTGAGACGAGTTCTTGGGACGTCATTTGCGGTAGTTGTGAGGTGCTGTGGGCCGAGACTGCTCGACCTCATAGAGCACGGGTGGTTGATGTTTTCTTGGACACGGAAGATATTGCACGCATGGCGTGGCCTCCTCGCTCTCCTGATTTGAATCTCATACAGCATGTCTGGGATGCACTAGGGAGACCGCTTGCGTCACGTCAGCATCCACGAACCACTCTCCAAGACTGCGAGCAGCTCCGCAAGCCACCTGACGGTGTGTGGCGGAGGGTACGTTGAGTACCTCTATCGCTTCTCCCTTCTATTCCAGTCTCGTATTGTTCGTGGAAAGAAAGACTGTCGGTATGCCTCTGTGTGGGCTCTAATCTCTCTGATTTTATCCTCGTGGTCTCTTCGCGAGATATATGTAGGAAGGAGCAACATACTGCTCGACTCCTCGGTAAAGGTATGTTCTCGAAACTTCAACAAAAGCCCGTACCGAGCTACTGAGCGTCTCTCCTGCAGAGTCTTCCACTGGAGTTTATCTGTCACCTCCGTAACGCTTTCGCGATTACTAAATGATCCTGTAGCGAAGCGCGCTGCTCTCCGTTGGATCTTCTCTATCTCTTCTATCAACCCTATCTGGTACGGATCCCACACTGCTGAGCAATATTCAAGCAGTGGGCGAGGAAGTGTACTGTAACCTACTTCCTTTGTTTTCGGATTGCATTTCCTTAGGATTCTTCCAATGAATCTCAGTCTGGCATCTGCTTGACCGACGATCAACTTTATACGATCATTCCATTTTAAATGACTCCTAATGCCTACTCCCAGATAATTTATGGAATTAACTGCTTCCAGTTGCTGACCTGCTATATTGTAGCTAAATGATAAAGGATATTTCTTTCTATGTATTCGCAGCACATTACACTTGTCTACATTGAGATTCAATTGCCATTCCCTGCACCATGCGTCAATTCGCTGCAGATCCTCCTGCATTTCAGTACAATTTTCCATTGTTACAACCTCTAGATACATCACAGCATCATCTGCAAAAAGCCTCAGTGAACTTCCGATGTCATCCGCAAGGTCATTTATGTATATTGTGAATAGCAACGGTTCTACGACACTCCCCTGCGGCACACCCGAAATCACACTTACTTCGGAAGACTTCTGTCCATTGAGAATGACATGCTGCGTTCTGTTATCTAGGAACTCTTCAATCCAATCACACTATTGGTCTGATAGTCCATATGCTCTTACTTTGTTCATTAAACGACTGTGGGAAACTGTATCGAACGCCTTGCGGAAGTCAAGAAACACGGCATCTACCTGGGAACCCGTATCTATGGCCCTCAGAGGCTCGTGCACGAATAGTGCGAGCTGGGTTTTACACGATCGTCTTTTTCGAAACCTATGCTGATTCCTACATACTAGATTTCTAGTCTCCAGAAAAGTCATTATACTCGAACATAACACGTGTTCCAAAATTCTACAACTGATCGACGTTAGAGATATAGGTCTATAGTTCTGCACATCTGTTCGACGTCCCTTCTTGAAAACGGGGATGACCTGTGCCCTTTCCCAATCCTCTGGAACGCTACACTCTTCTAGAGGCCTACGGTACACCGCTGCAAGAAGGGGGGCAAGTACCTTCGCGTACTCTGTGTAAAATCGAACTGGTATCCCATCAGGTCCAGGGACCTTTCCTCTTTTGAGCGATTTTAAATGTTTTTCTATCCCTCTGTCATCTATTTCGATATCTACCATTTTGTCATCTGGGCGACAATCGTTTTCAGGTATGTACTGCTGCCAGAGGTGGTCATACACTATATTGAGCACATCAAACAGTTGTTGGAATGGTCGTGTAAATCTGTCAACTTGAAAAAAACTAAGAACATTTTTGTCTACTTTTATGCCTGTTGCATCTGTTTACGTTCTGTATTACTTAAATTGTTTGTACTTTACTATCACCTATTTCTAGTGTTTTGTGGCAAAATAAACGCAACCTTGCAAAATTTCCTTTGTTGCTTTCATTTTGGACACCAGAGTATTTGCACTATACTACACTCCTGGAAATGGAAAAAAGAACACGTTGACACCGGTGTGTCAGACCCACCATACTTGCTCCGGACACTGCGAGAGGGCTGTATAAGCAATGATCACACGCACGGCACAGCGGACACACCAGGAACCGCGGTGTTGGCCGTCGAATGGCGCTAGCTGCGCAGCATTTGTGCACCGCCGCCGTCAGTGTCAGCCAGTTTGCCGTGGCATACGGAGCTCCATCGCAGTCTTTAACACTGGTAGCATGCCGCGACAGCGTGGACGTGAACCGTATGTGCAGTTGACGGACTTTGAGCGAGGGCGTATAGTGGGCATGCGGGAGGCCGGGTGGACGTACCGCCGAATTGCTCAACACGTGGGGCGTGAGGTCTCCACAGTACATCGATGTTGTCGCCAGTGGTCGGCGGAAGGTGCACGTGCCCGTCGACCTGGGACCGGACCGCAGCGACGCACGGATGCACGCCAAGACCGTAGGATCCTACGCAGTGCCGTAGGGGACCGCACCGCCACTTCCCAGCAAATTAGGGACACTGTTGCTCCTGGGGTACCGGCGAGGACCATTCGCAACCGTCTCCATGAAGCTGGGCTACGGTCCCGCACACCGTTAGGCCGTCTTCCGCTCACGCCCCAACATCGTGCAGCCCGCCTCCAGTGGCGTCGCAACAGGCGTGAATGGAGGGACGAATGGAGACGTGTCGTCTTCAGCGATGAGAGTCGCTTCTGCCTTGGTGCCAATGATGGTCGTATGCGTGTTTGGCGCAGTGCAGGTGAGCGCCACAATCAGGACTGCATACGACCGAGGCACACAGGGCCAACACCTGGCATCATGGTGTGGGGAGCGATCTCCTACACTGGCCGTACACCACTGGTGATCGTCGAGGGGACACTGAATAGTGCACGGTACATCCAAACCGTCATCGAACCCATCGTTCTAGCATTCCTAGACCGGCAAGGGAACTTGCTGTTCCAACAGGACAATGCACGTCCGCATGTATCCCGTGCCACCCAACGTGCTCTAGAAGGTGTAAGTCAACTACCCTGGCCAGCAAGATCTCCGGATCTGTCCCCCATTGAGCATGTTTGGGACTGGATGAAGCGTCGTCTCACGCGGTCTGCACGTCCAGCACGAACGCTGGTCCAACTGAGGCGCCAGGTGGAAATGGCATGGCAAGCCGTTCCACAGGACTACATCCAGCATCTCTACGATCGTCTCCATGGGAGAATAGCAGCCTGCATTGCTGCGAAAGGTGGATATACACTGTACTAGCGCCGACATTGTGCATGCTCTGTTGCCTGTGTCTAAGTGCCTGTGGTTCTTTCAGTGTGATCATGTGATGTATCTGACCCCAGGAATGTGTCAATAAAGTTTCCCCTTCCTGGGACAATGAATTCACGGTGTTCTTATTTCAATTTCCAGGAGTGTATATACACAGTGCAAAACAAAAAGATGTAAAGAGACAGCGACAGTGGCTAAATGAGCAACGAGCCGAGGCTCACCCGTGATGACGTCGACCCAGCGGCGCTGCGAGCCGTTGGGCGAGTAGGAGTCCGAGGTGGGCCGGCTGTGGCTGCCGGCGCTGGCGCTGCTGGGCGAGCGCGACCGCCAGCCGTCCTCGGCGCGCAGCTGGTTTGCGCTCTCGTTGTCCAGCGGCGACTCCTCGCGGTGCACTGCCAACACCGCCACCGCACCGCTACACTCTTCCAAACGCTCACACACAAGCAGCGCGACAGTTCTACATTTCATGTGCATTATTACTTATTTATTAACATTGCAGCGCGACTCACCGCCTTAGTAGCTATGATAGGTCGTTTGCTACAAAGAACTAGAAACAAAGCTGCAGAGTTGGCCTCTTCGTCTTTTTCGGCAGCTCCTCTCAGTTTTGTTATTTATCCTCTTTTTTTTGCATAACTGCATTGTTAATTACACAACTGGCCATTACAATTGCTACACCACGAAGATGACGTGCTACAGACGCGAAATTTAACCGACAGAAAGAAGATGCTGTGATATGCAAATGATTTGCTTTTCAGAGCATTCACACAAGGTTGGCGCCGGTGGCGACACCTACAACGTACTGACATGAGGAAAGTTTATAACCGATTTCTCACACACAAACAGTAGTTTACCGGCGTTGCCTGGTGAAACGTTGATGTGAAGCCTAGTGTAAGGAGGAGAAATGCGTACCATCACGTTTCCGACTTTGATAAAGGTCGGATTGTAGCCTATCGCGATTCCGGTTTATCGTATCGCGACATTGCTGCTCGCGTTGGTCGAGATCCAATGACTATTAGCAGAATATGGAATCGATGGGTTCAGGAGGGTAATACGGAATACCCAACGGCCTCTTATCACTAGCAGTCGAGATGACAGGCATCTTATCCGCATGGCTGTAACGGATCGTGCAGCCACGTCTCGATCCCTAAGTCAACAGATGGGGACGTTTGCAAGACGACAACCATCTGCACGAACAGTTCGACGACGTTTGGAGTAGCATGGACTATCAGCTCGGAGACCATGGGTGCTGTTACCCTTGACGCTGCATCACAGACAGGAGCGCCTTAGATGTTGTACTCAACGACGAACCTGGGTGCACGAATGGCAAAACGTCATTTTTTCGGATGAATCCAGATTCTGTTTACAGCATCATGATGGTCACATCCGTGTTGGGCGACATCGCGGTGAACACACATTGGAAGCGTGTATTCGTCATCGCCGTACTGGCGTATCACCCGGCGTGATGGTATAGAGTGCCATTGGTTACACGTCTCTGTCACCTCTTGTTCGCATTGACGGCACTTTGAATAGTGGACGTTACATTTAAGATGTGTTGCGACCCGTGGCTCTACCCTTCATTCGATCCGTGCGAAACCCTATATTTCAGCAGGACAATGCACGACCGCATGTTGCAGGTCCTGTACGGTCCTTTCAGGATACAGAAAATGTTCGACTGCAGCCCTGGCCAGCACATTCTCCAGATCTCTCACCAATTGAAAACGTCTGGTCAATGGTGGCCGAGCAACTGGCTCGTCACAATACGCCATTCACTACTCTTGATGAACTGTGGTATCGTGTTGAACCTGCATGGACAGCTGTACCTGTACACGCCATCCAAGCTCTGTTTGACTCAATGCCCAGGCGTATCAAGGCCGTTATTGCTGTCAGAGGTGGTTGTTCTGGGTACTGATTTCTCAGGATCTATGCACCCAAATTGCGTGAAAATGTAATCACAGATCTAGTATGATATATTTGCCCAATGAATACCCGTTTATCATCTGCATTTCTTCTTCGTGTAGCAATTTTAATGGCCAGTAGTGTAAAAACACATGTGATACAAAAAATAAATCTTGAAAATGGAAAACAAATTTTACTATGTTCTTAATTTGATGTGCAGCTACTTGGCTTCTTGTACCCATGTGCAATTGCACCACTTTAAGCGGTGGCTGAAAAAAATGCAATGTATTCTGATGACGCAAACTTACTAATAAAGGTTCCAAATATAACATTACCAGGTACCGTTCAGTTTCACAGCAAACACTACTTGACATACACAGTTATTCTAAAGCACCTTCGGGCTCTCAGAAAACAACTCTCCGAAAACTAAGAGACATATAGAAAATACACAAATCTTTATCCATCCAGAATGAGATTTTCACTCTGCAGCGGAGTGTGCGCTGATATAAAACTTCCTGGCAGAATAAAACTGTGTGCCGGACCGAGACTCGAACTTTCGCGAAAGGCAAAGGTCCCGAGTTCGAGTCTCGGTCCGGCAAACAGTTTTAACCTGCCAGGAAGTTTCATCTTTATCTATGTCTACATACGTTCTCCACATGCCACCATACAGTGCGTTGCGAAGGGTACCCTGACCACCACTTGTCGTTTCCTGTTCCCCTCGCAGACGAGTGAGGGAGAAGCTACTGTCTATATGCCTCGGTATGAGCCCTAATTTCTCGTATCTCACCTTCATAGTCTTTAAACGAAATATATGTTGGCGGCAGAAGGATCGTTCTGCAGTCAGCTTCAAATTCCGGTTCTCTAAATTTTCTCAATACTGTCCCTGGTAAAGAACGTCGTCTTTTCTCCAGGGGTTCCTGTCTGAGATCCCGAAGCATCTCCGTAGCACTTGCATATTGTTCGAACCTACCCTATCTAGCAGCCCGCCTCTGAATTGCTTCATTGTCTTCCTTTAATGAGACCTGGTGCGGATCCCAAACACTTGAGTGGTATTCAAGAATATGCCGTTCTAGCGTCTTACATGCGGTCTTCTTTGCAGATGAACCACACTTTCCTAGAATTCTCCCAAAATAACTGACGTCGACCATACTTACCAGGATCCTCGTATGTTCGTTCTATTCCATGTCTTCTGCAACCTTACGCCCAGACATTTAAACTACGTGACTGACAAGCAGGACACTATTAATTCTGTGTCCAAACATAAAAGGTGTGTTTTTGCTAGCAATCCGAATTAACTTACACTTTTCTAAATTTAGTGCCATTCGTCACACCAACTAGAAATTTTGTCTAACAAGGGAATGGTCAGACTTGTCATGTCGAAACCTGGGTTGCTTTTTTTACCACTGTGAGATAACATTGCAAGAAGTCTGTATGCAGAATTTTAGCTGCTGACATGACCTGGAAGACTGTAAACAATTTTATGAAGTAAGACATTATTGTCGCATGGTTTCCGCGCTTATAACTGCCTCTTGTACAACCCTGACCTCTCTCGCTACGTTATACCAACGCCATCTAGGGACAAGGTGGCGTTAGCTACGCGCCGCTCTCTTGCCACAGCAGTGAGAGAGCTGATTCCCCAGTGAAAGCGATCGTATGATAATTAAACATTCGTTGACAAATATGGCTGATATGTTATCTACAACATTCTTTCCAAATAGCAATGAAATAGACACAAATAAATATACGGTTTAGAACATGTCCAAATTTTATTTCTTGTAATTACCGCAAAAATGCGAAATATTGATACAATGTTCAAAACCTAGGTTTTTTGTGCACCAAGAACATACAAGCAAAGACGACCCTGCGAATCACAGACGTTGTTAGATGTCCGCAGACAAAACTGGGCTGGTGTTAGGGATGAATCAGGCCTAGTATCAGTATATTTCGAGGAGTGCCACACATATTTGTCAGGGAGCGCTCGAAATACAGCTTTAATGAATCAGACCTTTTATGACCTGACCACGAATCTAGGAGAAGAGATTTGTTCCCGCAGATCGGAATAAAAGCATGACGCATGAAAAGTGTAACATTTTCATTTCCCATTTTTCCAGACTTCGATGCGTCTACCGCAAGATTGTTTGCGTAGAACATTGTTCTTTTGACACGTGGTCCAAAACGTCCAGTTGCTTCTTGAAGACACACATATAGTTTAGGCTGGAATGAACCATCCAGACTAATTATGGGCATTATAGTATATGAATGGGTGAATGAAGTCGTGGACTGCGCAATCGCCTCAATATGTTTTTCCCCTTTGAATGACAGTGTTCTTTTCGTACGCATTTCTTTTTGAAAACCTGACTGATCTGCATCCTACACGTGCGATTCACTAAAACTAGCGATCTTACTTTTTTGCATTCGTAAGAAAAGCTTCTATCATTTCGATTTGTGTCACTTCATTTTCCGACCTGTTTCTCGATACAAATTTTGTTATTTTTCGTGCCACAATTTTATGTGGTCTTTTGAAGCGACTAATCCAACTTTGAGAAGCTGTAAATTCTTTAGCGCCTATCGCGTTGGCAATCTCTAACGCCCAATTACGCAAAGTTGTATTGCTGACACTAAATGACTGTT
Source organism: Schistocerca cancellata (assembly GCF_023864275.1). Classification (NCBI taxonomy): domain Eukaryota; kingdom Metazoa; phylum Arthropoda; class Insecta; order Orthoptera; family Acrididae; genus Schistocerca; species Schistocerca cancellata. Next base: position 692,789,116 of record NC_064626.1, read on the forward strand.
ATCTGGCATCGGTAAATAGCTCAAAAAGTCGTGCATTTATCTCCGTCGCAATTTCCAGTAAACTCTTACGTCGTCCAGCGACTTCCTTTTTCCATCTATACAATTCACGTTCAGAACGGACAAAGCGATACTTATTTTGAACAGTACTGACACGTAGGCGTTTCTTACCACTTTCGTTCAATCAGTACGTCACCGCTTTTTCTTTGTCTGATAAGGTAATTGTAGTTGCTGGTGTTAATTTCGGAGATAACTGATGATGGTACGTTGCACTATCACTAGCAGAGTCTTCATGAGTGCAACTTTCGTCGGTGTCTTCGCCGTCTGTAGATTCACAGTCTGCAATATCGAGTTTTTCAGTTGTTTGTAGCTACATGTCTGCGCCATTTGCATGCTCCTCTAGAAGTTTAACAACCATGTCGCACAACACATAGTCTTCACGCGTGTTTTCTGTTGATTGCTTCATTTGGCGTCTGTGGTATATCTCCATGGCAAGCAGCAAACCATTTACAGGGTTCCCCATCACCTGTGAGGGGAGATTGAATGGTCACCGTAAAGTGGCTTGCGGAGTATAGATGAATATGTACAGAACATCTTTCACATCTATAACCAGTTTCAGGGCGGTATGTTTCGAAATACGTACCAGAAATTAAGAGGACGCGCATGCCACAGAAACGAATATTCGTTTCCCCTTCCCACCAAAACCGTGCAGCGATATTCCTCTTTAGTGAACGCCGCGATAAGACGGCCGCACTTCCCGACCATGCGCACAACGCTCGCGAGTCGCCATTTCCAGGGGTGGCCAGCCGTCACTGCAAGCACCAAGCAGGAAACACAGCCATGTTCGTGATTTTTTTTAGGTGACTTCCAGTTCATGTCAGCAGCTACAATTTTGCATACGGACCTTCTTTCACAGTTAAATAACAGTGCTAAAAAAAGCAATACATGTTTCGGCATGACAAGTCTGACCATTCCCTTGTAAGTCACCTTGGATCCTCCAGCAGTCACTCAACTTCGACACCTTCCCATACACCACAGCGTCATTAGCAAACCGCTGCAGACTAGTGCTCAACCTGGCCGTCAGATCATTTACGTATATAGAGTCCTATCACACTTTTCTGGGGCACTCCTGACTATAACCTGTCTCTGATGAACACTCGCCGTCGAGGACAACATACTGGGTTCTATTACTTTAGAATACCAGTGAATATCCGTGGATAAAATATTTCTCCAAATTTGTGACTCGAATTACAGGTGCTCAATATGGCCGCCCTATGTGATATAGTCAATACGTGCATGGAATTGACTGAAGTCGCGGACGCGAATTACTCGGTACGGTGCGACGGCAGTCTCCTTTGGAAATTTGTTCATTTGGCCGACTATGAGATATTACTTGCATTCAGACTCTTTTCTTGTATCTCATTAGGTATTAGTAGGTGTTTCACGGCAATGAATACACTGCCGCTATTTGTAATTCTGTTACAGGCCATAAAAACAGTGTAAGATTTAGCTGCTAAATACAGGGCAATTCCTAAGTACCGCCGGGATTTTGAGAAGACGACTGCGCGAAAACTACAAAACATGCAAAGCAGACACATATCAGTGCATATAGCATATCTACCGAAGGAGGTGGCGCAGTGACTAGCGCATGGACTCACATTCGGGAGAACGAGGTTTAAGCCCGCGTCCGGCCAACCTGATTTAGGTTTTCCGTGAGTTCTCTAAATCGTTTTAGGCAAATGCCGGGATGGTTTCTTTGAAAGGCCACGGCTGACTTCCTTCCCCATCCTTCCTTACCCCGATGGGACTGATGACCTCGCCGATTAGTCCCCCCCCCCTCCCGCCTCCCCAAATCAACCAACAGCATATCTACAGGTTTTTACCTAACATTACACGCAAAGGCAGCGTTTGTGACGGGTGGAAGAGCACGCGCGTGCAGTTATTGAGTGCCCGGACGGGCACAGTGACAACAGCCCACTTTGGGAATCTGTTCACTGTGTTGCCTGTCTGCAGGTGCGAACTAATTCTTTGCGGCAGTACGGAGTGCATGATTTGTCTACACTACATATTCTGACTGGTCTGTCCCTAGTGCAGCTATGCCAAGGAGCGTATTTCTAATCAAAACTCGGCGAGATGCTCTGCCCACTGATATGTGTCATTCTTCTGCATGTCTTATAACTTTCGCAAAGTCTTCCTCTGAAACCTTGTGGGTACGAGGGGACTTCAAAAGTGAATTACACATATCGTCCCACGTTAAGACCATTGTGCAACAACACTGGCTTGGTGTCATAAGAGAGTACATATTCTGCTTTTCCTGCAGACGCAGTTCTGCTGTGGTGCGGTTAACAGGTGCATAACAGTGTGCGAACAAAATGGCTGGTTACTGGAAACGTACTACAAAGCTTTAGTATGCGGGACAGTACGATTCTTGCGGTCATAACATCTAAATTTCAGGCAGATTCACCGCCAAATGCAGAGTCGCATGCAGCCACAGTGAAATGTCGACAGCAATTTGACCAAGGCCGCTCGGAGGTGGATGACGCTGATCTGGAAGGAAGACCATCGACATCGATAACAGATATCTGTGTCCAGGCAATCGAGAAACTACTTCACATCAGTCGCACATTTCCCAAGGATGAGAACGTTAGTACAGCGGCTCTCGAATGGCTCCACTGCTAAGGAACTGATTTCTATTGTCGACGAACTAAACGGTTGATAGAAAGTTGCCACAGTTGTTCGCAGAGACATGGTGACATTGGCGTGTAGTGCAGTTCTCAACAAACGTTACTTGGCCTGTCTCAATAATCTGTACCTTACTTTTTGAAGTCCTCTAGTTCATATGAATAAACCTGCGCTTTTCCTCTCCGGACCTGGGAGGCTTCGTCTACAGTATACGGGGCAAGGGGACTGTTCAGTCTGGAAATGATAAGGCAGTCGTTACGCAATCCTCTTAAATGGATTGTTGTAGGGTCTATTATGATGGCTTAACGGCCAATGAATTTGCCATCGTGGTGGGTGTTTTCCAGCACCTGTCGGTAATAATCTTAAGCCATGAGAGAAAGCAGAACTTTGCAGAGGAATATTAAGTGTCAGTGGAGTATGGCCACTGAAATAGCTTGCACTTTTCTTCTTAGACTTAGAACAATTTTTGTGGAGGAATTTGGGATCGTGAAACCAGGGAGCCGGTGTTATTCGCAGCCATTTGGTGGGCCGGAGGGAGCTACAAGGTGGGGTGGAATGGGGCTAAAACGAAGTCGAGCCTACGGGTTTATCGGTTGAAAGTGATATTCTGAGTGTGGCGTACGTGGCATGTATGAAGACAGGACTGAGTGACCTTCAGTGATCAATAAAATTATTCTACTACTATGGAAGCTTGCAGGAATTTGAAAGTGTGTTCCGGTTGTACAGGTGTTTAATTCGGCATAGTCATTTTCTGGTGTTCTGGATGGTTGTGGCGATTTAGTGATGTCCAGGCACTGCAGATTTATTGGGCTGAAAATTTTATTTCCACTGGTCTTTCCAAGAATTACAGGAAAGTTAAGATACTGGCCACAGCCTCATCCTACTAGGATTCAGTGGTCAAGGAAGCTGTGGAAATACAATTATCAGACAACCTGCTCCACCGAGATGAGGGTTCCCAGCTCGACAATTCATGCAAAATCCTCATTTCAAGTCTGCGCACACCAAGGAAATATTGTTCTAAGTCTTCGTTGTCTGGCATTCCAACACATGTCATCCATAATAATGATCAACATACTTCGTAAGCACTGTGCATTTGCAGACTCTGCGCCTGTTTTGTTTTGCTCTAGACGCATAAATTTTTATTTATGGATTGGCACCCTTGTTACTGAAATTGTCATTTTTTTTTGTGGTTTTAGGGCGCACAACTTCAATGGTCATTAGCGCCCTGACTACTCTAAGAATGCACCGCGAGGCACAAGTTGACAACAACAACTAAAAGGGAAAACACGATAAAAGACAGACTGACAGGCATAGGATTAAAAAACAGCATCATCAAATGTCCTTAGAGAGGTTTGTCAAATTGATAAAACGAAGAACACGAGCAGCTGCTCGTGGGTCATCCGCTAAAACGGCATCGAAAGTACTTGGCAGGTTAAGATCTAGGCGCAGTGTGTTAAAATCTGGACAGGACATTAAAATGTGTCGAACCGTCAGCAAGTGCCCACATGGGCAGAACGGCGCCGACGCAGCCGTCAGCAGATGGCGATGGCTGAACCGGCAGTGTCCAATTCTTAACCGGGCCAAAACTACCTCCTCCCGCCGAGAAGGGCGTGAGGAGGACGTCCAAGCCACGGGAAGAGATTTTAAGGCCCGAAGCTTGTTGTCTGTAAGTGCAGCCCAATCGGCATGCCACAGCGATAAAATGCGCCGACAAATGACCCTGCTAAAATCGGACGAAGGGACACAACAAGAAGCTGTCCGAGGCTGGAGGACCGCAGCCTTGGCCGCGGCATCTGCGCTTCGTTCCCAGGGATACCGACATGGCCAGGAACCCACATAAAGCTAACCGGAGAACCGACGTCCACCAGCTGCTGAAGACAGCGTTGGATCCGGTGTACGAAAGGGTGAACCGGGTACGGATCACTGAGGCTCTGGATGGCGCTCAGGGAATCGGAGCAGATGACATAAGCAGAATGTCGGTGGCGGCAGATGTAAAGAACAGCCTGGTAGAGGGCAAAGAGCTCAGCTGTGAAGACCGAACAATGGCCACGGAGCCGGTATTTGAAACTTTGTGCCCCGACAATAAAGGAACACCCGACCCCGTCATTGGTCTTAGAGCCATCTGTATAAATGAAAGTCATGTTGATGAACTTCGAACGAAGTTCCAAAAAACGGGAGTGGTAGACCGAACCGGGGGTAACCTCTTTTGGGAGCGAGGTGAGGTCAAGGTGAACGCGGACCTGAGCCTGGAGCCAAGGTGGCGTGTGGCTCTCGCCCACTCGAAAGGTTGCAGGGAGTGAAAAATTAAGGTGTTGAAGGAGGCGACGAAAGCGAACTCCAGGGGGTAGCAGGGCAGAGACATACAACCCGTATTGACGGTCAAGAGAGTCGTCAAAAAAGGAACGATAAGACGGATGGTCGGGCATTGACAGTAACCGACAGGCATACCGACAAAGCAGTATATCGCGCCGCTAGGTGAGTGGCAATTCGCCAGCGTCAGCATGAAGACTCTCTACGGGACTAGTATAAAATGCTCCGATCGCAAGTCGTAAACCCCGATGTTGTATGGAGTTGAGGCGGCGTAAGATGGATGGCCGTGCAGAGGAGTATACGAAGCTCCCATAATCCAGCTTGGAGCGGACGATCGACCGATATAGACGAAGTAGGACGGTTCGATCCGCTCCCCACGACATACCACTGAGAACACGGAGGACATTTAAAGAACGGGTACAACGGGCGGCCAAATATGACACATGTGGAGACCAGCTAAGTTTCCTGTCAAATGTAAGGCCTAAAAATTTGGTTGTCTCCACGATTGGGAGAGCAACGGGACCGAGTCGTAAGGACGGTGGGAGAAACTCTTTGTAGCGCCAGAAGTTAATACAGACCGTCTTCTCGGCAGAAAAACGGAAGCCATTGGCGACACTCCAGGAGTAAAGACGGCCAAGAGAACGCTGAAGACAGCGCTCCAGGACACGTGGACACTGCGCGCTGCAATAGATGGTAAAATCGTCCACGAAAAGGGAGCCTGATACATCAGCTGGGAGGCAATCCATTATTGGATTGATCGCGATGGCGAAGAGAGCGACGCTCAAAACTGAGCCCTGTGGCACCCCATTCTCCTGGCGAAAGGTGTCGGACAGGACAGAACCCACACGTACCCTGAACTGTCGATCCATTAAAAAGGAACGAATAAAAAGAGGGAGGCGACCGCGAAGGCCCCATGTATGCATGGTGCGGAGAATGCCCGCCCTCCAACAGGTGTCGTAAGCCTTCTCCAAATCAAAGAACACAGCCGCGGCCGGGCGCTTCCGCAAGAAGTTATTCGTAATGAAGGTCGACAAGGTAACCAGATGGTCAACAGCAGAGCGGCGCCTACGAAATCCACATTGTACATTGGTAAGTAGGCGTCGAGACTCGAGCAGCCAAACCAATCGAGAGTTAACCATTCGCTCCATCACTTTACAGACACAGCTGGTAAGCGAGATAGGTCGATAACTGGAAGGCAAGTGCTTGTCCTTCCCCGGCTTAGGAATCGGGACAACAATAGACTCGCGCCAGCATGCGGGAACATGTCCCTCAATCCAGATGCGATTGTATGTACGAAGAAGAAAACCTTTACCCGCAGGAGAAAGGTTCTTCAGCATCTGAATATGAATAGAATCAGGCCCTGGAGCGGAGGACCGTGATCGGCCAAGTGCGTTTTCGAGTTCCCGCATGGTGAATGGGGCATTATAACTTTCACGATTCGAGGAGCGGAAGTTAGGTGGCCTAGCCTCCTCTGCCTGTTTGCGGGGGAGGAAGGCAGGGTGGTAATGAGCGGAGCTCGAAACCTCTGCGAAAAAGCGGCCGAAGGCATTGGAGACAGCCTCAGGGGCCACAAGGACGTCATTCGCGACCTTCAAGCCAGAAACTGGTGAGTGGACCTTAGTGCCAGATAGCCGGCGCAGGCTACCCCAGACAACAGAAGAAGGAGTAAAACTGTTGAAGGTGCTTGTGAAAGCAGCCCAGCTGGCTTTCTTGCTTTCTTTGATAATACGACGACACTGAGCACGTAAACGTTTATAATTAATACAATTCGCCACTGTAGGGTGGCGTTTAAATGTGCGTAAAGCACGTCGACGAGCACGTAAAGCGTCTCTACATGCTGCGGTCCACCAGTGGACCGGTACGCGACGTGGAGAAGAAGTAGGGTGAGGGATGGAATATTCAGCAGCAGCGAGAATGACTTCCGTGAGGTGTGCGACCTGACGATCGCAGCTTGTGAAGGTTTGATCCTGAAAGGTCGCCCTGGAAGAGAAGAGCCCCCAGTCTGCCTTGGAGATGGTCCAACTAGAGGAGCACGGAGAGGGGGTATGCTGCAGGAGATGGATAACACACGGGAAGTGGTCGCTCGAATATGTATCAGAAAGTGCATACCACTCAAACCGGCGTGCAAGTTGGGGAGTACATATAGAGAGGTCTAAATGGGAATAGGTGTGAGATGTGTCCGAAAGAAAAGTAGGGGCGCCAGTATTGAGGCAGACAAGATTGAGCTGGTTGAAAAGGTCTGCTAACAAGGAGCCCCTCGGGCAGGATGCTGGAGAGCCCCAAAGGGGATGGTGGGCATTGAAGTCTCCAGTTAACAAAAATGGTGCAGGTAGCTGAGCAATAAGTTGCATCATGTCTGCCCTGGTAACGGCAGATGACGATGGAGTGTAAACGGTACAAAAGGAAAACGTAAAAGTGGGGAGAGTAATGCGGATGGCAACTGCCTGCAGGCCGGTGTGCAACGTGATGGGATCGTAGTAAATATCATCCCGGACCAGCAACATAACCCCTCCATGAGCTGGGATACCTACCACAGGGGGTAGGTCAAAACGCACAGAGGTGTAGTGTGCCAAGGCAATTTGATCGCATGGGCGTAGCTTCGTTTCCTGGAGGGCTACGACGAGCGGACGGTGCAAGCGGAGCAGCAACTTCAAGTCCTCTCGGTTGGAGCGAATGCTGCGAATATTCCAGTGAATAAGTGCCATCGTAAGAAAAGGAAGATGAAAGAATGGGTCACCTCGAAGGCCGCTGAGGGCCTGGCTTCGAGCGAGCACTGCCGCCGCTATCAGTAGGCGGACAGTCATCGTCCATTGGGTCTATAGGTTCATCGGCCATCTCGGGAGGATGGCCGGGAGGGGGAGCTTCCTCCGCCGGTGAACGGCCAGATGTACGGCTACCAGCGGTGCGGCCAGGCGAAACGGATGATGGCCTGGGGCGGCAACCGCTGGGTGGCGCAGGAGAAGAAATGCGCCGTGGCGGAGAAGGAGAACTGTGCTTCCTATGAGCCTTTTTGGAAGGACGTTTGGTGGAAGTACCGGTCGAAGGCTGGGAGGTCGAGGTACGTAGGAAGTCTGCACGGGATGGTTCCTTCTTGAAGGCCCGTGCATCTGACTTCGGTGTCTTCGTCTTAGCAGAAGCTGATGAAGGGGCTGGTGTCTGTGGGGTGATGGGAGGAAGAGGAGACGTCGACCGCGCGATCTTAGCACTGGCCAAACGGACGACCGTGGTGCTGAAGGTCAGATCGTACGTCTGCGTTGCTACCTCCCTGGTAGTCCGAGGAGAGGCGAGGACAGTACTGTATTTCCCCGCTGGGAGCAGCGCGGGCTTCCTACTAGCCAATAGCTTGCGAGCAGCCGATGTGGACACTTTCTCTTTGACCCGAATTTCTTGGATACAGCGTTCTTCCTTATAGACAGGACAGTCGCGGGAGGATGCGGCATGGTCACCCTGACAGTTCACACAACGAGGAGACGGAGGTGGACAGTCACCCTCATGGGCATCCCTGCCACAAGTGACACATTTAGCCGCATTGGAACAAGACTGTCGAGTGTGATTGAAACGCTGACACTGGTAGCAGCGCGTAGGTGTCGGGACATAGGGGCGAACAGAAATAACCTCGTAGCCTGCCTTGATGCGCGATGGCAGCTTAACACTATCGAAGGTCAAGAAAAGTGTCCGGGTCGGTACAAGGTCATTGTTGACCTTTTTCATGACCCTATGGACAGCCGTCAGTATAGACTACACCACGAGACGAATTCAAAGTTCGGTGGGCCTCCACCCGGACAGGGAACGTGTACAGGAGTGTGGCCCGAAGCAGTTTTTGTGCCTGAAAGGCACTCTCAGTTTCTAGTAATAAGGTACCGTTACGCAACCTGGTACAAGATTTGACAGATCCGGCTATGGCATGTACGCCCTTCTGGATAACGAAAGGGTTGACAGAGGAAAAATCCTTTCCGTCCTCAGATCGAGAAACGACGAGGAACTGTGGGGCAGGCGGTAGTACTTTTGTCACTGGTGGCTGGTCACGTTTCCGTTTTTGGGCAGAAGTCGAGAGAGATGGAGTAGAATCCATTGCGGAGGAATCCCCCATGATTGCCAGTGTCTCCGATGGCGCGCTCCTTCCTTGTGGGGACCCTCTCAGAGGGCACTCCCGCCTTAGGTGAATGTTTACACCTCAGGTCACACCTCCCGAGAAACAGACGGAGGGACCAATCGGCATGGTCAGAAGGTATCAGCTCAGGCAATCACCCCTCCCCGGGCCTGTCCTTTACCAGGGGGTACGCGCGTGCCTTACATGTCTACCCAGGGCGGGGAATTACGCGTTACCCCGTCACCGGCCACGCGTGCGAACGCGTGGGTCGGCCTTCAGGCACGCACAGGGAGGAAGGAAGAAGAGGAAAAAGAAGAGAGAGAGGGAGAAAGAGGACAGACTGTCTCAAACGCCGAGGCGGAGACCAGAGAAGGCAAGGAGAAGAAGGCAATGAGAAGGTAAGGAGAAGAAGGCAATGAGAAGGCAAGGAGAAGAAGGCAATGAGAAGGCAAGGAGAAGAAGGCAATGAGAAAGCAAGGAGAAGAAGGCAATGGGAAGGCAAGGAGAAGAAGGCAATGGGAAGGCAAGGAGAAGTCAAGGGAAAGAGTAAGGAAGACAGTGAGGTGGAGAAGAGCAAAGAAAGGAACCAACAAAAGGAAGGAAGAAACGAGAAGTGAAAAACCAAAAAGACCACAATTATAGGTCGTGGAACCGTCCGTCTCCGGACGCAGGCGCTAACTACCCCCGTGAGGGGGATGGACTCCTTTTAGTCGCCTCTTACGACAGGCAGGAATACCTCGGGCCTATTCTAATCCCCGGACCCGCAGGGGGGGAAATTGTCATCTGTTATACATTCGTGTATGGTGTCCGGTGATTTAAAAATCTCACAACAGACTCACCTTGAGAATGGTTGTAAGGTTGTCAGCCGAAACACGGGAACGAGAATGATTAATATCCCAGATGCACGCCAGAATGATGGTGGGATAACGTGACTAATCCTCAAATGCCTATAAACTATCTCGATGAAACTTGTCGGGTGTGTTGAGTGGGCAAAATAGTGCAATACATATTTCTTTGTTTGTGCCGAATTTACCTTCTATGAGGTAAAATACATCTCGAAAAGTAATTTGGCATTTTAGGTTTAGAGGGGATATCTTCGAAACAATGATATACACTGAAGAGCCAAAGAAACTGGTACACCTGCCTAATATCGTGTAGGGCCCACGCGAACACCCAGATGTGCCGCAACACGACGTGGCATGGACTCGACTAATGTCTGAAGAGGGCTGGGGGGAACTGATAACATGAATCATGCAAGGCTGTCCACAGATCCGTAAGAGTGCGAGGGGTGGAGATCTCTTCTGAACAGCATGCTGCATGGCATCCCAGATCAATAATGTTCATGTGTGAGGAGTCCGGTGGCCAGCGGAAGTGTTTAAACTCAGAATAGTGTTCATGGAGCCACTCTGTAGCAAATTCTGGGCATGTGGGTGTCGCATTGTCCTGCTGGAATTGCGCAAGTCCGTCGGAATGCACAATGGACATGAATGGATGCAGGTGATGAGACAGTTTGCTTACGTGAGTGTCACCTGTCAGAGTTGTATCTAGAGGTGTCAGGGGTCCCATATCACTCCAACTGCACACGTCCCACACCATTACAGAGCCTCCACCAGCTTTAACAATTCTCTGCTGATATGGAGGGTCCATGGATTCATTAGGTTGTCTCCATACGCCTACACGTCCATCCACTCGATACAATTTGGAACGAGACTCGTCCGACCAGGCAACATGTTTCCAATCATCAACAGTCCAATGTCAGTGTTGACGGGACCAAGTGAGGCGTAAAGCTTTGTGTCGTGCAGTCATCAATGGCACACGAGTGCCGAAAGCCCAATCGATTATGTTTCGTTCAATGGTTCTCACGCTGACACTTGTTGATGGGCCAGCATTGAAATCTGCAACAACTTGCCGAAGTGTTGCACTTCTGTCACGTTGAACGATTCTCTTCAGTCGTCATTGGTGCCGCTTTTGCAGGATCTTTTTTCGGTCGCAACGATATCGGAGATCTTATGTTTTATCGGATTCCTGATATTCACGGTACACTCATGAAATGGTCGTACGGGAAAATCCCCACTTCATGCTCCCTCGGAGATGCTATGTCCCATCACTCGTGCGCCGACTATAACACCACGTTCAAAGTCACTTAAATCTTGATAACTTGCCATTGTAGCAGCAGTAACCGATGTAACAACTGCGCCAGACACACGTTGTCTTATGTAAGCGTTGCCGATCGTAGGGCCTAATTCTGCTTAACTGTGTTTGAGTATGCGTGCCTATACTCAGTTTCTTTGGCGCTTCAGTGTATAAAATTTTTTTCGTATAATAATTTATGTGTAATTATTGTTCTTGAAAATGGTATAATTATATTTTGTAATAATTTGAAGTTTTGCAAAATACCCCGCCACCATTCATTAATTTTAAAAATTGAAAACTTTTGTTGCATCATAAGTTAAAGAAGCTTCCAAGCCACTGGCATCCCTCTGTAATAAAGCTGGCTTCTGAAATACCATTTTTGGAAAATAAGCTGTACACAATGTGCTGACGGGGTATTTTCAACATCCCCGATTAAAATATCTGAACATTCACTACAATTCTAATTATTAATTTTACTTATATTTTTTCATGTTTTAAATAGTTATTTTGCATTTATGTGTTTTAGTTACGGTTTACAAAAGTGTATTTTGGTATTTGAAAATAATAAGTAACACATAAATATAACAGAAAACAATTACAAGAACGATAATCTATAAAGAAATGCTAAAAACAACGTGTTTTGCACCGTGCGTATAAAATGGACGAAATTTCTTCAAATAATATGCACGACGCAGAGGACAATACAAAACAAAATTCACCAGGATTTCAAATTGTCACGGGTGATCCTCTAAATATCCAGATTTGTATCAGGCATATTTCAGTACTTAGGAAAGCCTTGGTGAAGGGAATTGATTGTCTGCTAACGATTGCGGCTTGATTATATTGTTTTTCAGATGGAGACTGACATCATAATCATTCAACAGAACTAGATCTGAAAGTTTTCATGCAAAGTTTTTCCAGCATCGAAAGGGTGTGTATCTCTTACGGCTGTACCACTGCCGTCGAGTCCTTTGCGATCATCAGGTAAACAAGTTCATTGTACTCTGTTACGATGCTCTAAACTGTTATTTCTACTTGACCATCGCAAGAATCTGACAATGATACAAATATTTCTCCCTCACTAGGAAAGAAAACATCTTACAACTATCTTTTGACCTGGTCAGACGTTTGTTTACCAGATTCCGATGCTGTTACAAGAACATTTGGAGCTCCAAAAAGAGATTCTTGACGTCTCGGTCCAGACTCACCATTAGTTTCTTTCAAAACTACGGAAAGGCGGGTGGTTAGTGTGATAAAAGCCGTTTTGAGCATCGTGCGCGAGGACAAGAACCATCTGGTGATTCCAAAGGTCTCGTTGGCACAGGTACAGCCGTGAAACATATACGGCATCCGATGCTGGAAGAACGTAGTGAGAAGACTTTTAGATCTATTTCTATTGAATAATTATGACATCAGTCTCCTCTTTAAAAACAGTACAATCAAGCCACAATCATTGTTACAGAATCAATTCTCTTCACCAAGGCTTTCCTAAGTACTGAAATATGTCTCATACAAATCTGGATATTTAGAAGATCACTCATGACAGTTCGAAATCCTGTCGAATTTTGTTTTACATTGTCCTCTGCGTCGTGTATATTATGTGAAGAAATTTCGTTCATTTTATGTGTTTCGTGTAAAAAGACGTTGTTTTAAGCATTTCTTTACAGATTATCATGTTAATGAGTTATTTACCATTTTCACGTAACAAAATACACGAATGTATAATATAAACTACAAAAAACGTAAATGTAAGATAACAATTTAAAACATAAATCAAATACAAGTAAAATAAATAATTAGAATAATTAAAATTGCAGTGAATGTTTAGATACTTTGACTACCCAGTCAGCACACTGTGTACAGCTTTTTTCCAAAGATGGTATTTCAGAAACCAAAGATGCATGTGGCTTGAAAGCTTCTTTAATTTTGTTGTAAAAAAAGTTTTAATTTTTTATCATCGATTAATGTTGCTGGGGTATTTTGAAAAATTTCAAATTGTTACAAAAGTTGATTATACAGTTTTCAAGAACATTAATTAGATATCAACTTTTATATGAAAAACATATTTTATGTATAATCTCTTCGGAGATATTCCCTCTATACCTAAAATGTCAAATTGCCTTCCGGAGTGTGTTTTATCCCCTAAAAGTGTGTTGGCACAAACAAAACAATGCTTATTGCACTACTTTGCCCCTCTACAGGTCCGCCATGTTTCATCAAGGTTGTTTACTGACACTTGGGAATGTTCCCTTGTAAGTAATTGGGGTTCAGTTGATTTTGTAGAGTAATACCTACGACCACTATGTGGCTACAGAGGTTCCCATGGAGCTGAAATACAGAAGGCTACACATGAATGGCCTCTCGATGATGACATCACAAGTTTGGTGTTCGGCAGCTCTGTGTTTAATTTTTTTCAGTTTGTGTTCATAAATGTACACGAAAACATGTTTTGGATAAGGATAGACAGCATAAGTTTTGAAACTTCCCGGCAGATTAAAACTGTGTGCCGGACCGAGACTCGAACTCGGAACCTTTGCCTTTCGCGGGCAAGTGCTCTACCAACAGAGTTACCCAAGCACGACCCACGACCCCTCCTCATAGCGTCAATTCTGCCAGTACCTCGTCTCCTACCTTCCAAACTTCCCAGAAGCTCTTCCGTGAACCTGCAGAACTAGTACTCCTAGAAGAAAGGATATTGCGGAGACATGGCTTAGGCACAGCCTGGGGATGTTTCCAGAATGAGATTTTCACTCTGCAGCTGAGAGTGCGCTGACATGAAAACTTCCTGGTTGAGCATTTGCCCGCGAAAGGCAAAGGTTCCCAGTACGGGTCTTCGTCCGGGACACAGATTTAATCTGCCAGGAAGTTTCATATCAGCGCTCACTTCACTGCAGAGTGAAAATCTCATTCTGGAAACGTAAGTTTTAAACACAGCCGTAGTGCAGCAACTGTTGAACGAATCAGGTGGATGTGTGACTGAGCTAGCGGAGTGGTAGTATATTGAGTTGGTGCAGTGTTTGCCAATCGGTACAGCGATAAACGAGCAGTGGGCGTTCGGGAAAGTAAGAACCTTGTGGAAAATGCTGTCAGAATAATAAACATTAGATTCACAGAACAAAATATTAGTCATCCTGGTCTCTTTATCTGGGGTAGAAATGAAACTAGGCGGTCGTATGACACTCCAGCGTTGACGTGGATGGCGTGTATTTGTCAGTCCGTTGTATGGAATAAACACAATAAGATGGGTCGACGAGGACAGGTAACAGAATGTCGGAAAGGGGCTATCATGTTTGGACGTGCCTATGACCACATCTTGAATGAAGTTGCCCGGTTTGTTCGTCTGTCAACGTGATCTGTCTAACGAAACTATTAGTAATGGAGTGGCACTCGCAGCCGTGTAAAATGGCATTAAAAAAAAAAGATCGTAAAGCCGGCCGCGGTGGTCTAGCGGTTCTGGCGCTGCAGTCCGGAACCGCGGGACTGCTACGGTCGCAGGTTCGAATCCTGCCTCGGGCATGGGTGTGTGTGATGTCCTTAGCTTAATTAGGTTTAAGTAGTTCTAAGTTCTAGGGGACTTATGACCTAAGATGTTGGGTCCCATAGTGCTCAGAGCCATTTGAACCATTTGAACCAAATGATCGTAAAAAGATCCTATCCAACAGGAACCGGGAAAGAACGGCACTCCCTGTTAATGAGGGTCGGTTTCAAACCAGACGGGATTTGCAGCTGGCAGTGATTGCAGGTCCTACTCAGCCAGTCACCAAGAGAACACTTCGAAGGGAACTGGAAGGCAAGAAGCATTTGGAGTAGGGTACCTCGCAAAATGCCATAAAGCTGTCCGAATTCGATGGGCCACGCAACACAGTCTGTGCTGGAGGCGTGTAGTGTGGTCGGACGAGGCGCGATTTCGCCCTTTTCAAATTAAGCGAGACGTCGAGCACAGCGACTGGCCCAGTCTGACGTTAAACTGCAGTGTATGGAGGTCTGAGGTGCTTCTGGCTTGCCGTTGTTTTTCGTACCCCAAGTTTGAAACACTCTTTCTGGTTATCTCGAGCATGAAACTCAATGTTTATTTCAACATTGTCAGTGACCATGTTTATTACGTTTTTTTCTACATCATGATGAGTATGATATGAGCATTTCCAAGATGACAACAGTCTTGTTAACAGGACTGCGTGCATACTTTCCTGGTTTGGCGAAGGCTCACGTACCATGTCGCACATAGACTGGCCCGTTAAATCATCCGATGTTCATACTCCAACAAAATGTCCGGCGCCATTTAGAACATTGGTTGAGAAGTATCAATCAAAGTCTCTACAGTTTAATATCTTTACGTGATCATATCGTCAATGAGTGGCTTCAGCTCGTTACAAATTACGAGAAGAAACTCTGGGACGCTTTTCATCGTAAAATTGTGTCCATTATCAAGTGCAGAAACGGTGTTAGGAGGTGTTACCGTTATACCTTCTAGGTGTTAATAACTTTGCCGCAGTCATGGACTGTGCGGCTGATCCCGGCGGAGGTTCGAGTCCTCCCTCGGGCATGGGTGTGTGTGTTTGTCCATAGGATAATTTAGGTTAAGTAGTGTGTAAGATTAGGGACTGATGACCTTAGCAGTTAAGTCCCATAAGATTAAAAAAGAAAAGAAAAAAAAACTTTGCCCAGTGTGCTTACCTCCTCTAAACGATAGTGAATATCGACTTATGGCATTAAATGAGACTCTACTAAGCTACATGTTATTGGATAGGAAGCCGGATCATGAATATTAACAAGATGAGTATATATGGTGAATAATAAACACTTATTTTACGAAGGGCATTTCTTTAAAAAAAAAAGTCCGATTAGTTGCGAATTAAAAACCACAGTGAAATCCGATGAAGCCTTGTGTAGATGTGCTGCGCTGTCCCTAATATGCCCGCCGACCGCATCACGCCACACTTCTCAGTTCTGAGCGCACAGTGAACACGAAAAGATGCCTAGAAGTCTGCCGGCAAGTGTGAAGTGCATACAGTTATTTGATTTCTTCATGCTGAGGAGCTCTGCCTGATTTCATGCAAACCACACAAAGTAAATGACAGCAAAGTGCGGCAGTGATGCCGGAACTTTGAAGTAGAATGTACAGATGTTTATGAAGCAGGCGGCCTGGGAAGGAAGCAAGGCGAGTGTCAAGCGAAGATCTTGTTTGGCGAGTGGATCAGGCATTCGAAAAAATCGTCTGCGAAGAGCAATTCAGAACGAGCCAAGAGGAATGTTGTCACTAGACATTGAACTTCTTCCTGACAATGCACGGCCGCACTCTGCAACTGTAACAAAGACGCTCGTGCAGTTTTTTCGATGGCATGTGTTTGATTGCCCAGTATACAGCCCGGATTTGGCCCCCTCTGTTTTTCATCTCTTTGCTCGCATGAAACGCTAGATACAAGGGCAATTTTTATGGCAGAGACAACGGGCTGCAGATCAGTGTAGAGAATATGCGGAAAGCACAGGCGGCTGCCTTCTGTGACGAGGGTATCGGAAAGTTGGTACAACGCTACGACAAAATATCTACGTCGGAGTGGCGACTGCATAGGTTGGTAACTGGAAGGTGTAGGTAAACGTTTCAAGGAAAACATTTTTGAGTTTTTTTGTGCTTTGCATTTCACGACCGATCTGACGTACATTAATAAATGTACGTATAAATGAACCTTCTTGACTATTTGAAAAGACCACGTATCGTTTTTCTGTTTACAATGCTATCTGTATTACTGAAGTCTGTTGTTCAGAGGCAAGGGGAAGGGACGATGACTCCGACTATGTTATTCCTGAAAGCAATGCCCGTCATCGGCTTGCTAACGAACTGGGGATGTAGCAAAAAATCTTATGGTTACACAAGTTGCAGAGAAAAAGATGTCAGCACAAAGTGAGCTTGTTTAATCTTTAAACTCTCGAAAGTTGCCATTCAGTTAGCAGATCCCATCAGGCAAGAATGAGTGACCTAATTCTAGGAAAAATCCAATATTTAACTAAAGTGAGCAAAGGAAGCCACTAAATAAAAGTAAATGTCGTGTGACTAGGGCCTTCCGTCGGGTAGACCGTTCGCCGGGTGCAAATCTTCCGATCTGACGCCACTTGAGCGACTTACGCTTCGAAGGGGATGAAATGATGATGATTAGGACAACACAACATTCAGTCCCTGAGCGGACAAAATCTCCGACCCAACCGGTAATCTAACCCGAGCCCTCAGGACTGAGACCCTGTCGTGCTGACCACTTAGCTACCGGGGGCGGACAAGGAAGCCACTGAAATACTAAAACAGAAAGGCTGGAAGGAAATTTTATTCCGCTTCTCCATAACACGTGCCGCTTGTTGACAACTGCGCCACCTCCCTCTATATATTGTGTTTGGGTAACTGGGCAACAGACTGCACTCGGGAAATAGTGGGAAGGATGTATTATAGGATTTCGTAGTTTGATGCAACGAAGACAGGAGAAGCAGTTCATCGAGTCAGGGACAGTCTTGTATAACAGGAATCAGAACGTCTACAGACGAGGCGAGAAACATTTGGCAATATAACTTAACCAAGTCAGAAAACCTGACAAAAAATTAATCATCCCAGAAGATATAACTCTAATACCGAGTAATACAAATTCTAGCCTTGATAGTGGCCTCAGTTCGGCGAGGAAGAGAGTCCACAAGCTTCTTCTGATATGTAATATCCAGCTGAAGCCAGTCATTGACAGTTAAATCCCGAAGAGCTATGTTTTATCCACTGTTCCAAATAACGCGATACTTCTCTGGAGGACTGAGATAAGGATGCTGTACTTCTACATCTATATCACACTCCACAAGCCACCTAATGGTGTGTGGCGGAGGTTACTTCTAGCAGCACTAACTGAAACCCCTACCCTGTTCCACTCGCGAATGGCGCGTGGGAAAAATCATGGTCGGCAAACCTCTCTATTGGCTTTAATTTATCGAATATTTTTGTCATGGCCATTACGACGGAGGTATGTGGGAGGAAGTAATATATAAACTAATTCTTTCCGGGAAGTGCTCTCTCGAAATTTCAATAGTAAACATATTTGCGATGCACGCCTCTCTTGTAACGCCTGGCAATAGGCTATGTTTATCATCTCAGTAACATTATCATGTCAACCAAACGGTCCCGTGACGAAACGTGCCGCTCTTCTCTGTCTCTTCTGCCAGTCGCACCTGGTGATGGTACCATATTGACAAACAATACTCAATAGTCGGTCTAACGTGCACCTTATAAAGCCACTTCCTTCGTGGATGAATTACATTTCTTTAGGATTCTTCCTATGAATCTCAGTCTGGCACCTGCTTTTCCCATTATTTCTTGTAGGTGGTCATTCCATTTAAGGTCGTTCTAGATAGTTACTCCTAGATCTTTTACGTAAATACTGCTTCCAGCAGTTTGTCATCAATAGTGTAAGTTGTAAGGTAGTGGATTTCTTTCACTACGTATACGCAGTATGTTACCTTTATTTACATTCAGAGTCAACTGCCAGAGCCTGCAAAATTAATCAGTACTCTGCAGGTCATTCTGCAAATCCATACTGTCTTCGACATAGACAGCCGCATCATTTGCGAACAGTCCTAAAGAGCATCCGACACTGTCTACTAGATAATTTTATAGATTGTAAACAATAACGGTCCTATTACACTTCTGGGGTATTTCGGAAATTACCTTTACATCTGTAGATTTTGTTCCGTTAAGAGCGACGGGCTGAGTGCTATCTGCAAGGAAGTTGTGAACATAGTCGCCGGCCGCGGTGGTCTAGCGGTTCTGGCGCTGCAGTCCGAAACCGCGGGACTGCTACGGTCGCAGGTTCGAATCCTGCCTCGGGCATGGGTGTGTGTGATGTCCTTAGGTTAGTTAGGTTTAAGTAGTTCTAAGTTCTAGGGGACTTATGACCTCAGATGTTGAGTCCCATAGTGCTCAGAGCCATTTGAACCATTTTTTTGAACATAGTCTCAAATCTAATCTGATACTCAATCTGCTCTTATTTTTTCCATTAAACGACAGCGTGATACGCTGTCAAATGCTTTCCTGAAGTCATGGAACACGGCATCAACCTGAGCGCCATTGGTCACGGTGCTATGGATCTCATAGAGGAACAGAGCGAGCTGAGTTTCGCAAGATCTCTATTTGCGGATCCCTTACGACTTATCTTGGAAGGAAGATTAAGAAAAGGCAAACCTACGTTTCTAGCATTTGTAGACTTAGAGAAAGCTATTGACAATGTTGACTGGAATACTCTCTTTCAAATTCTGAAGGTGGCAGGGGTAAAATACAGGGAGCGAAAGGCTATTTACAATTTGTACAGAAACCAGATGGCAGTTACAAGAGTCGAGGGGCATGAAAGGGAAGCAGTGGTTGGGAAAGGAGTGAGACAGGGTTGTAGCCTCTCCCCGATGTTATTCAATCTGTATATTGAGCAAGCAGTAAAGGAAACAAAAGAAAAATTCGGAGTAGGTATTAAAATTCACGGAGAAGAAGTAAAAACTTTGAGGTTCGCCGATGACATTGTAATTCTGTCAGAGACAGCAATGGACTTGGAAAAGCAGTTGAACGGAATGGACAGTGTCCTGAAAGGGGGATATAAGATGAACATCAACAAACGCAAAACGAGGATAATGGAATGTAGTCAAATTAAGTCGGGTGATGCTGAGGGAATTAGATTAGGAAATGAGACACTTAAAGTAGTAAAGGAGTTTTGCTATTTAGGGAGTAAAATAACCGATGATGGTCGAAGTAGAGAGGATATAAAATGTAGACTGGCAATGGCAAGGAAAGCGTTTCTCAAGAAGAGAAATTTGTTAACATCGAATATAGATTTAGGTGTCAGGAAGTCGTTTCTGAAAGTATTTGTATGGAGTGTAGCCATGTATGGAAGTGAGACATGGACGATAACTAGTTTGGACAAGAAGAGAATAGAAGCTTTCGAAATGTGGTGCTACAGAAGAATGCTGAAGATAAGGTGGGTAGATCACGTAACTAATGAGGAGGTATTGAATAGGATTGGGGAGAAGAGAAGTTTGTGGCACAACTTGACTAGAAGAAGGGATCGGTTTGTAGGACATGTTCTGAGGCATCGAGGGATCACAAATTTAGCATTGGAGGGCAGCGTGGAGGGTAAAAATCGTAGAGGGAGACCAAGAGATCAATACACTAAGCAGATTCAGAAGGATGTAGGTTGCAGTAGGTACTGGGAGATGAAGAAGCTAGCACAGGATAGAGTAGCATGGAGAGCTGCATCAAACCAGTCTCAGGACTGAAGACCACAACAACAACAACATCGATTTTCATAGAAGAGATTTTCGTTCTCCAAAAACGTGATAATTTTTGAGCATAAAACATGCTCTGTAATTCTGCAATATACTTACATTTACGATACAGTTCTATAATTATGTGGATGTTTCCTGCGGCCCATCTTGAAAACGGGAATGACGTGCGCTTTTTTCCAGTCGCGAGGTATCCTTCGCGGCTCCAGCGAGCTACTATATATTGCTGCTAGAAGGGAAGCAAATTACTTCGCATAATCTTTGTGCAATTTTACAGATATTTCGTATGGTCCTGATGACGCTCATTTTCGCTTGTTCAGCTTTTGTCTGTAGTTATTTTTTGACTTCTCTTGAATCTGAGGACTTTTCTAACAAAGATGTTAAACCACGGTGGGTCTTTCCCATCCCTCAAGACCTTGCTCGGAACATACTGTCTAAGGCATACTGAATGACACTTTAATTTTTTCCATTTGTGCTTCACGTCTTCGTCCATATCACTGAATATTTGATCCTGACTACTTAGATGCTCTACAATTTGTATCCTGTCACTCTTGCTAAGCGAAAGTATCTTCCAACTTTTCTTAACATTCCTTGTAAAACTGACAGTCATAGTCGCTGTCATAGCCCTATGAACACTTTAAGAGCCCAGCCGAAATGCGACGGGGTGCCTGAGTGTTCACCAGAAGCTGGCTGCTATGCACTGACTGCTGTGAACATGGCTGCGTCTTGGAAGGCGGGAGTGTCTTCAGCATATTCGTTGTAAAGATGAAGAAATGGGCGACACCTGGTAACTAAGAATGTTGAAGTAAACATTCTGATACGTGTTCATGGTAACCTGAATGAGTAGATCCAGATTACGGTACGACAGATACCGCCAAAACCTCACAGAACTACACTCTGACCACCCTGCTGGTTAAACACCGCGTTGGATGGTCGTTGGAGTCGACGTCTAACTTGATTTGAAAAGAGTCAAGACTGGGACTCGTCGATCCACACTACACACCGCCAGTTGGCAACCAGTTTCTGTGTTGTTTGCCGTTGAAGACATACTATAGCCCATCGTTCACAGCGGAATGATAGGCAGTGAGGTATTCGACTCTACATATCCATTGCTTGCAGTTCCCTTCGCAATTTTCGTTCAGAAAGTGGTTGAGGTCGACTTCCATCCAGTGAAAACAGCAATTCCTGCCGGCTTTCAAACCAGTTGACATGGACAAGACGTGTCTCTCGTCTCCGGTCACTGTCGGTCGGGATATTTTTACGACCGTACTTACTATTATGCCGTGCAACATGGCTGCGAGTGGACACCATTCCCGGTAGACACGTTGTACAAAATGGTTCAAATGGCTCTGAGCACTATGGGACTCAACATCTGAAGTCACCAGTCCCCTACAACTTAGAACTACTTAAACCTGACTAACCTAAGGTCATCACACACATCCATGCCCGAGGCAGGATTCGAACCTGCGAGCGTAGCAGTCGCGCGGTTCCGCACTGAAGCGCCTAGAACCGCTCGGCCACCGCGGCCGGCTCACGTTGTGCAATCTGCGTTGATACATGAGCGAATCGGGCAGCTGCGTCCACGGTCTCGTCATGAAAACGTGCAAACATGGTAGCTCCTTTCTGCCATTCTATCACGTGTCTACGTGGAGCCATTTTACGGTGCTGATTCCATACGGCCGACTGGCACATATACAACGTTTCGCTACCATGAGCGGTGAAGGGTAGCATGAAGACGTTGTTCCAGTTTTACACTATCTACGGCTCTCCATATGGACTGAAAAGACATGAGCAATATAAGCGTATTTTTGTAATAAATCCAGATGGTAATTATCAAGACCAACGCACATGTTACTGAAAACTGAATCATACACTACATATACTGCTTATATAAGAACTTACTAAAAGGCAGAATTAAACGTGGACAACAATACGCTCTGCTTCGATTTCTAAAATTCTGTTTAACGATCATATGCTGATAGGTTATTATTTTTTCATGGTGACTTCTATAGTGTAGTTTACAGTAATGCTGAAGTACAGAGATGAATAATTTTTGGATTCGCAGCGACAGAAAAGTGTAATGCATGTCATACTGGAGTTCTCACAATATACTTTTGTTTTCACTGATGGTACTTTGACGTTAACAGGGTTTTTAAAGAAAAAAATATAATTTGAATCTATATTTCAATTAATTATGTGTTACCAGACTTTTATCGTAATGAAAAAGCTGCCACTAATTGTGAAACCGGCGTAGGTTGGAACCGTAGACCATTTCACACCACTAGACCGCTTCAAACGGTAGCAAACCGGTACCTACCTTAACACTAGACTACGAGCGAAAAACTAATCTAAATTGCTACACAGAACGAAGTAATGCATTTTGAAGTCAGATTCTTGTTGCAGGATAAAGGACTGTCCTTCTAACTTCAACTGAATATAGAGATCCTTCCAAAGGTAGCTGTAAAAAGTATCAGTAGGACAAGTATCAGACAAGGAAATTTGCGAATGAAGCTCTTACATTTTTTAATAACTACTAGGAACAAAATAAACGGTGTTTTTCTTAAAGGAGCCAAAGCCAGCTACGGATTCAACTGTGGTGATCTAGGAAAACAACGGAAATTCTAAATAAGCTAGAGCGGATGGGCTGTGAACTCCGTTTCTCCCGAATACGGCTGCAGTGTCTTACAATTGTTCACTGACTCGTGTAGAAACATGGGTTGCCAAGAAAAAGTCGAGAGGCACTTTGAAAAACAGTTTCTTAAATGAATCTGTTCTTCGTCTAATCAAGAGGATAGAAAAATAAAAAATATAGTCATAACAATCGCAGTCTCGTTCGATCAATATGAAGCCGCTTATTACGTCTTCGCAGAGTTGCAGTGTCGTTTGATGAAATCAGTGAGCAGTTTCCGCTGTCAGCAGAGAGGCAGCCACTACTTACAGCTCTTCTGCAGGAACGGCGTGGCGGCTCGGTAGTGCTTCACGGTCAGCATGACGAGGTCTCCCGCGTTGCGAAGGATGTTGACCGCGTCGTCGTGATTACACGATGTGATGTACTCCCCGTTCACTGCCGGAAAACAGAACACACAGTGGCTTTGTTAGAGACGCGTACCGTGTGTGATCAAATGTTTCCTTTCCTGTGTGAATACAGCATGAACATTAATAAAACCGACAAACTGCAGGGACAGATTCCCGAGTGGAAATGGAGGAAAAGAGGTCCTATGAACATGTGTCTGGAACATGGAGGTAAAAATAAGAGCAGTTATCACGACGTCACAAACTTGAAGCCGACCCAAGTGAAGGTCCGCCATGTTAGCTACCTCAAAACATTCGTTTCTGGTGGTTTAATTCCGTGTAGTCGTGAAGTGTTTTGATAAAAAAGAAATGCCGGCTTGCGTCGCTTACGGGTGTTCTAATCGTTCTGATTGTAGTCTAAAGTTTAAACAAATCACATTTCATACCTAAGTGGACTTATTTAAGAACAATTTTCTTATATACCCTGTATACTTGAAATTCTGATGCACTGTTAAGTTTTACTGTATGGTTTTATTTCTGTGATTTGACTTTAGATTTCCTATCAATCCAATGCGAAGAGCTATCTGGGTGAACGCTTTGAGAAGGAAAAGTACAGGGAGGCGGCGGACTGTGCGTACACCCGATTTGGAGGTTAAAGTTCTACGCAATACTGGGACGAACCCCAAGGACAAGCTCCAGGCAAGTGGCCCGCCAACGTGGTCTAAGTCAAAGTACGGTTATGTCTATCGTGCATGACACCCTCAAAGTGTGCAAGGATTATTAGCGACGTATTTCCCTCTAGGGAAAGGATTTTATTGATGGTTTTTGCACCAGACCATCACAGTGATGGGATTTCCGTCATCAGTCCTCTTTACCGACGAAACAAACTTTACCAGAACTGGCATCATAAATCTGCATAATCGTTATCTATGGACTACAAACAGTCCTCGGGGAGCGGTTGAGGCGTCTTATCAGCATCGGTTCAGCATCGGTGAGTGGGCAGGGATTCATGGCGATCACATATTTTAACGAGTGTTATTCCAAAACGCCTTGACGGAGGAACGTGCTCTGCCTGGGTTACTTGACAGTGTGCCTTTGCCGGTACAACAGGTTACGTGGTTTCTGCAAGACGGAGCACCACCCTACTTCCGCATTACAGTCGCCGATACATGAACAACATCTTCCCCGGACGCTGGATAGGACTCGGAGGCTCTTTAGCATTGCCTGCTACATCACCGAACTTAAATACCCTTGATGTCAACGTATCGGGACATCAGAAAAGCGTTGTGAATGCTGAACCGGTTTTTGATGTACAGACGCTTCAACAGCTTGTTCTCGACGCCTGTAATGCTATTCGGAGAGAAGCCGGAACGTGCGAAAGAGAGTGAACACCTGCATTGCATCCCACGGAGTCCACTTTGAACATCTGTTGTGACAGGGATTCGATGCAGCTTCGTAATGTTTTCCGGCACGATTTGTTGCTGTTGCACGCCCTCGTCCATTTCCGGGCACATGTTCATAGGACATTTTTTACTCCATTTCCAGTCAGGAATCCGTCCCTGTAGCTTGTCTACCTTATTTACATGTGTGTGTGTGTGCGCGCGCGCGCGCGCGCGCGCGTGTGTGTGTGTGTGTGTGTGTGTGTGTGTGTGTGTGTGTGTGTGTGTGTGTGTGGGTGTGTGTGAAGGGGGGGGGGGGCGACGGAGAGAGAGAGAGAGAGAGAGAGAGAAAGAGAGAGAGACTTTGGGGGGGGGGGGGGGCGACTGAGAGAGAGAGAGAGAGAGAGAGAAAGAGAGAGAGACTTCCAACGCAGTTAAGTTCTGAAATTCGGGTGATGTATCGTAACAAAACCATTTTTATTTCTCAAAGCGAACACGTTATTCCTTCTTTCCATAAAAAATGGATGTCGTGCATGTGGTAGTTCTTTTATTAGATATTGGTGTTGTTGATTACAGGTTTTGTAGCGAGCCATAGTTCCAAATGTAGCAATGTTCTGTCATCGGCTAATTTTTTCTTGTGATGCATTACTTTCGCTCCCCTCCTAAAATGGTAATGAAAAAAATTAGCCGATTGAATATACTATTGTAACGTAAGCATTACATTTTCTGACATATTTTGGAGTATTGTGACATTTTTGATAGGCATCACAGACAAGCTAAACTAATTTATTTGACCCTTACAACGTTTTTCTTGTACTGAATCTCAACTAGGGTCCAATAATTCGCAATAATTGTCATCGATTATCTTTTTATAGTGATAATCTTCAATCTTCCATTTCCCTTGACACAAACATTACAGTTCACGATTATGTTTTTTTATGAAACATAACTTGATGAAAGAAACACCGTGATAATCGATGTAAAAATCACACTTTATGCGTTGCCAGAGTATTTTGCAGATATTTTAGAATAATGTGACTTAATAGGTACGGAAAATAATTTAAGTTTTTTTTGTGTCTTAAACCAGGTGTGGCTCATAGATCGAATTCTCAGTGTTTCTCTGCTGATGATATAAGCGATTGGGATATAAAACAGAAGTTGATTTTACTTCGCATTTTCAGGGCTTACGGAAAAGTATTTAAGGTATAACTCATGTTCGACAACTAGATGTTCCTGATTCGTTATTTATATTTTATAAGGAAATATTGGTTTTTAATGATCTATAGAGATTATGTTGTTATACTCTTTCCAAATAGTGCATACCGAATGATATATGGTTTCGACGAAATTTGCCTATGTGACTGGTAAGCCAATCAATAAACGATTTTTTGGAAGTCAGTAATGGAAACATAGTTCGTCATTTTCAGTATTTTAGGCAATTCAGGTACTTTGATGTACTTTTTACAAAATATTTTGGATAGTTTTAGCTCAGCTCAGATGAGGCTGCACTGTAACGGCAATACTGGGCTCTGATTCGAGGAAAAAGAGGTGTGTGATGTATTTTCTGATAAATAATTCCGCTTGTTCGGATACTTTTGAGTATAGCCCAGACAGGGCTGCATAATAATTGCCTCTTGTATTTTAATACTAGGTTGTGGTTGGAGGAGAGGAGAGAGAAAGGTTTGTGATGTATTTTGTTTATAAATAATTCAAGTCCTTCAGATACTTTTGAGCGTAGCCTGTTTGGGGCTGTTTTTTGTATACCTGCGTACGCGAATAATGTAATTTGACACCATTTTACGCCAAAATTAAATGTATTTCGGAAATAATGAATATCTTTTACTTTAATCCGAGGTTACGTAATTTTTACGGCATATTTGGCACCATTTTTAATACTACACTGTTAGCAGTTGGAGACAGAAGTAATGTAATTTGACACTATTTTTAAATATCTTTTAAATACTATACTTCGTTTGGCTGGAAAGAGGAGAGGACGAGGGTTATAAAGCAGACGATTGGTCTACTTCCATCAACTTGGAATTTTAATTGTGTGCTGTGTTTGGTTGGACATAAGGAGTACTACACTGTAAGGGGAGGGTTTCTTTAACTTTTTTCCATTAATGCAAGTGGACTAATTCCATCATCTTGGTTTTTCTGATACTGTGATAGGATTGACTGGAGATACGGAAAACTGCACTGTGTAACTCTTTGGAGACAAAGGGGACGGGAGGTTTCTTTTTAATTTTCCACTAACACAATGGGATTATTGTTTCTGATCTCTAAGCGCGTGGAAATTCCGGATTACTCACTGAGAGAATGACTTTCACTTCTCGGATTACAATACTTTCTAAGATCATTTGTACACAGTGTCCACCTTTAGGGCATTTTCTCGAAATACAGTAAATGATTCATTATGAAGGTCCTCCCGTTCTTCTGGCGCTGATGAGAATGATTTGAGTCTTCCCGAACGATCGTGTCCGACTCGCACAATATTTCGTCGATGTACTTAGCCTATATCACTAGGCACCCCTAATTTACTGAGCTGTCGCAGTAGCTGCTCCTCACTGGTTCGAGAGTAGGGGGTAGGGGGTGGTACGGGGTACGAGCAATAACCACGAGAGACCAGTGCACTAGGAGCTCCTGATGTAGACTAAGTACGTCGATAGAAATGCTGTGCCAGTTAGATAGGATAGTCCGAATGAAAACCCGGAAAGATTCGCATCATCAATTCATCACGAGTTTCCTTGGAGTTTTTCCTTTCAAGAACAGTGAACGTATCACCTCCTTAAGTGGATGTGCTACCTAGGAGTAAGAGACCGACAGGTGGTACGAACCTTTGATGATGGCGTCGCCGACGAAGAGCTGCCCCGTCTGGTCGGCGGCCTGGTCCTTGAAGATGCGCGAGATGAGGATAGGCAGCTTGTGCTCGGCGCCGCCCTTGATGCTGAGCCCCAGGCCGCCCACCTTCTGCCTCGTCACGCTCACGATGCGCTCCTGCCAACACGACAGACGATGCATCAGGCTGAGCTACCTGTCCCGGCGCACTGCTGCGACGACTGAGACATAACGTTCACTTTCTCCTCTCCTTTTACACTGTCCAGTTACACTGACAGCATCACCTTTCAAAAGCGTAAATAGACTACTGGCCATTAAAATCGCTACACCGAGAAGAAATGCAGATGATAAACGGGTATTCATTGGACACATATATTATACTAGAACTGACATTTGATTACATTTTCACGCAATTTGGGTGCATAGATCCTGAGAAATTAGTACCCAGAACAACCACCTCTGGCCATAATAACGGCCTGATACGCCTGGGCATTGAGTCAAACAGAGCTTGGATGGCGTGTACAGGTACAGCTGCCAATGCAGCTTCAACACGATACCACAGTTCATCAAGAGTAGTGACTGGCGTATTGTGACGAGCAAGTTGCTCGGCCACCATTGACCAGACGGTTTCAATTGGTGAAGGATCTGGAGGCAGTGCTGGTCAGGGCAGCAGTCGAACATTTTCTGTATCCAGAAAGGCCCGTACAGGACCTGCAACATGCGGTCATGCATTATCCTGCTGAAATGTAGGGTTTCGAGGGGATCGAATGAAGGGTAGATCCACGGGTCGTATCGCATCTGAAATGTACCGTCCACTGTTCAAAGTGCCGTCTGTGCGAACAGGAGGTGACCGAGACTTGTAATTAAAGGCACGCCATACCATCACGCCGGGTGATACGCCAGTATGGCGATGACGAATACACGCTTCCAATGTGTGTTCACCGCGATGTCGCCCAACACGGATGCGACCATGATGAATCTGGATTCATCCGAAAAAATGACGTTTTGCCATTCGTGCACCCACGTTCGTCGTCGAGTACACCATTGCAGGCGCTCCTGTCTGTGATGCAGCGTCAAGGGTAACCGGAGACATGGTCTCCGAGCTGATAGTCCATGCTACTCCAAACGTCGTCGAACTGTTCGTGCAGATGGTTATTGTCTTGCAAACGTCCCCATCTGTTGACTTAGGGATCGAGACGTGGCTGCACGATCCGTTACATCCATGCGTATAAGATGCCTGTCATGTCGACTACTAGTGATACGAGGCCGTTGGGATACAGCACGGCGTTCCGTATTACCCTCCTGAACCCACTGATTCCATATTCTGCTAACAGTCATTGGATCAGGGCCAACGCGAGCAGCAATGTCACGATATGAGAAACCGCAATCGCGGTAGGCTACAATCCGACCTTTATCAAAGTCGGAAACGTGATGGTACGCATTTCTCCTCCTTACACGACACCGTTTCACCAGGAAACCCCGGTCAACTGCTGTTTGTGTATGAGAAATCGGTTGGAACCGTTCCTCCTGTCAACACGTTGAAGGTGTCGCCACCGGCGCCAACCTTGTGTGAATGGTCTGAAAAGCTAATCACTTTGCATATCACAGCATTTTCTTCCTGTCGGTTAAATTCGCTTCTGTAGCACGTCATTTCGTGGTGTAGCAATTTTAATGGCCAGTAGAGTACCAACCTTTTGACGTACAGGCCGCTGCTATACATTCAGGAAGAGAGTCAGCGAGGTTCTGAAAGGTAGCGACAGGGATGTGGAGCCATATGGACACCAGTGCTGTGGCCAGTTGCGATAGATTTCTCAGTTGAGGGTCCACGGCATGAACAGCCTCATCGAGATGGTGCCATAGATTCTCGACTGGGTTTAAATCCGGGCAGTCTGGTGGCCGGGTGAGTACGGTAAACTAAACCTGGTGGCCTTCGAACAACGCACTGTGAGCTGTGTGACACTCTGCATTGTCCGGATAGAAAATGCCATCGTAGTGAGGAAAAACAAATTCCATGTAAGGCTGGATACGGACCTTAAGGATAGATGTACGCTTGTGGTGCCTTCCAGAATGACGAAATCACCCAGGGGACGCCACGAAAACATTTCCCTGACCGTAATTCTCCCTGCTACGGCCTGCACCATTCCGACGATTGTTGCAGGGTGTTTGCTTTCAGTCCGATGGAGCAGTAAACGTCATCCGTCTGAAATGACGACTTGTCGAGAGCTGGAGCAGAAGCTAGCATTACGAAAACTTGGGAAAGGATAAGAGGCATTTGGCTCATGCGATTTAGGGAGATCGTGGAATGCCTAAATCTGGATGACTTTATAGGGTTTGAACTGTTGTCCTCTAGGATGCGAATGAAGTGTGCTAACTACTGCCCTATCTTGTTCAGTTCTAAGGGGATATTAGTATTGCCTTGCTCTGGTGTTCAGGTTCAAAATGGTTCAAATGGCTCTGAGCACTATGGGACGTAACTTCTGAGGTCATCAGTCCCCTAGAATTTAGAACTACTTAAACCTAAAAAACCTGATGAAATCATACACATGAGGGCCCGAGGCAGGATTCGAACCTGCGACCATAGCGGGCGCGCGGTTCCAGACTGTAGCACCTAGAACCGCTCCATTACTCCGGTTGGCTCGTGTTCAGGTTAAAGACTAATAAAATAGCATTTAAGATGTTAACTGAGTGGAGAGATTGTGTAAGTGATTTGTCATTTTCTGTCACAAACGAAAAAAAATTAGTTTGTGATTTTTAAATTGGCACAGCAGTACGTAAATGAAAACTTTTGTAGTATCATAAAACACAACATCGTATTATAAAACACAATTTAATAAATAAACAATTTCATGGTGTGATGTTTGGAACATTCTGTACTTAAAATGAAATAACTTTACTCACCTGAGTGATAAGACTGAAAGTAATCGACACTGCTCAAGTACTCTCTTTTTTGCTTTCTATAAATGTGATGATTTATTTGTGTCATCACTGGCTTTGAGCGAAAAAATCTCGTCTTCAAATGTTCAAAATGTTCAAATGTGTGTGAATTTTTAAGGGACCAAACTGCAGAGGTCATCGGTTCCTAGACTTAAACACTACTTAAACTAACCTAT
Organism: Schistocerca cancellata; assembly: GCF_023864275.1. Classification (NCBI taxonomy): domain Eukaryota; kingdom Metazoa; phylum Arthropoda; class Insecta; order Orthoptera; family Acrididae; genus Schistocerca; species Schistocerca cancellata. The sequence continues at coordinate 692,819,949 of NC_064626.1, forward strand.
ACTAATAACAACACCCACACCCATGCCCGAGGGAGGACTCGAAACTCCGGCGGGAGGGTCCGCGCAGTCCGTGACATGACGCCTCTAACCACGCGGCCACTCCTCGCGGCTCCTGGTCTTCACAGGACTTATTTTTTACTCGAGTGAATTTAACTTCTGTAGGGCGTTAAATTTAGCAGAAGGTGTTAACCAAATATTTCGAAGCAAAGACAAGCACTTTTGTGTCATAAAGTCGTAAAAAAGCTAATAAAGCACTGAGTAGTCTAAAATAATTACAAGAAATATGAACTGTTAAACCGCTATCGCGGTGCGTGGTGCGCACGTCCACTTGCAAGTTAGCACTTCGTCCTCAGGCCACAAGTGGCCCATCGGGACCATCTGACCGCCGTGTCATCCTCAATTGAGGATGCGGATAGGAGGGGCGTGTGGTCAGCACACCGCTCCCCCGGTCGTTATCATGGTTTTATGTGACTGGAGCCGCTACTATTCGGTCGAGGAGCTCCTCAATTGACATCACGAGGCTGAGTGCTTCCCGAAAAATGGCAATAGCGCATGGCGGCCTGGATGGTCACCCATTTAAGCGCCGGCCACGCCCAACATCGCTTAACTTCGGTGATCTCACGGGAACCGGTGCATCCACTGCGGCAAGGCCGTTGCACTTGTAAGGTACCCGCCTAATAATTTCCAGGTACAGCAAAACTTTCGTTTTCAGTATTTCAAATAGTTACTGCTCGAACATAAAAATTAAAAGTACTGTCATCATCTGCTCATTAAGAGATATACACTTATGTTAAACGTTTAACACAGTAAGACTAGCATTGAAGTTAGAAACTGTAGAATCTGTCTATACAAGATCAAGAAAAATTGCAGCACTTGGCGATCGGCATGAGATTCCTCATCCCAAATAAAGACAAAAGAGTATATAGCAAAATGTAGTCCTACTAGCAGGTTTTCTGGAATCGTAATTTAAAAAACGAAGCTGTGGCAACGCTATGATTGCGAGCAGCGATTTGCTGGAGCTGTCCCATTAGTCCAGTAAACGAGGCAAAGGTATGGCGAATGATATGCAGATTCGCCGATGTTCGAATCGTACTCGCACCAAACATTTTTCTTCAGTTAAAGCGTCAAATTGTATTCAATTTACAGCTCCAAAATGCAGCTTCTTGTGTATTTATTTCTGTCACTGTTACTTTTATTTAAACATTAAGAAATAACATGAGCTTCTTACAAACATAAACTACCATTTTGTTTCGTCCATGGCACAAATAAAGCCAATAGAAAAATAATAATACATACAGTAACATCGTCTGCGCCCAATGAGCTGCAAAAAACACAATGGATAGGCTACACTAGTTTGCACATTACGCTACCCACAGTAATTCCATTCTGTACATCTGACGTTCAGGCTTATCTTTACAGAAACGGTACGTACACGTACAAGCAATATTCACTTTAAAGAAGTTGTTAAAAGCGACCACTTTGCATCTGCAGACACTTCGCCACTAGCTAGATCATACTTTACTGGATCGTACGCAACACACCTGTGTCCACTACTGCTGAAGCGGCATGCGCGCGAGCTGTTAGGTCTCACACATCTGTGGGTGGACTACTATAAATTTATTTTGTGTCTCTACAATTAAAAATCTAGTGTATAAATGTCCGGGGAACGTGGAGGACAGAACATTGGACTTCCACGACCAATCCATTTCCCTGGAAACGTTTCATTAAAATATTTTCACGCATTCATTCCAAAGTGTGGCGGTGCCCATGAAGAACTCATAGCTCTAGCCGAACACCAAATGGAAAGTTTTCTAAAGCGTCATTCAAAGTTCTGCAAAGAAACTTACGATACAGGGACGCATTCAACTTTTCAGACAATGGGTAAGGGCCCAAAAACACTTCTCCTACGATTCCCATCCTCAAGTTTACGTCAAAACGTGCCTGAAAGTTACGTTCACGGGTGACGTGGTGGTTGTGTTCCGACCAATAATGGCTGTTGTAGAGGCTGAAGATTCCTTCACGAGTAAAGCTACATTCGCTAGTACGCATCAGGTTGTTTATAAAATGTTCGATATCTTCCACTTGGTGCAAAAGCCATCCACAAATCAGCACTCGTCGAATGCGGTCTTCTGGCCTCTGGTGTTGAGTTAACGCATAATGATATGGCTGCAATTCTTCATCGTGCAACACTCCAACAACCAGTGTTTCGGATATTTGAAACTGCATTCCAATATTACGGGTACTTCGCCAATTTGATTGGTTAATGGTTTGAAGAATCGCGTCCTTTCATTGTGGAGTACATCCTGTCCTTGGACGACCTCTGTCCATCAATTGTGGCCGAAGATTATCGGTTTCCCGGAGGGGTTGCTCCAGCCGACGAGAAACATTCTTATCGGGTTGGCGTCTTTGAGAGTACCGCGCAACATATGCATGAACAACAGTACGAGCAACTTGGTTATGGGATGCATCCAGCACCAAAAGCATATCAACGTATTCATCGTTAGTGTACTTCATCGGAAAGCCACCCTACGTAACTTGACAGGACCAGTTATGGTTCTGCACTGAACAGTTAACAGAAACATGCATGCACTTTAATGGATCCAACTGTCATGTACTAGGCTTTTGTCGTGTAACAAAATAATGACCCGCTTGTAAACGTCGAGAACTGGGGAACGGATATCTAAAAAATAAAAGGAACCTGAGAGGATTTGTACCACAGCGCCATTGTGGACATGGGTTTGGGGTCCCAAGCAGTCTACTCAGTGAGCTGCGACGACTGGTACCATAGTGCGGGCTGATACACGTTCCTATCTACATTCCGATACGCTGCACGATCTGATATTGCTAGATCAACTTCTGCCTTGAATCTGGATGAGGAACCGCATACCGACCTCAAAGTGTGACGCTTTTTACACTACTGGCCATTAAAATTGCTACACCAAGAAGAAATGCAGATGATAAACAGGTATTCATTGGACAGATATATTATACTAGAACTGACAAGTGAATTACATTTTCACGCAATTTGGGTGCGTAGATCCTGAGAAATTAGTATCCAGAACAACCACCTCTGACCGTAATAACGGCTTTGATACGCCTGGGCATTGAGTCAAACAGAGCTTGGATGGCGTGTACAGGTACAGCTGCCCATGCAGCTTCAACACGATGCCACAGTTCATCAAGAGTAGTGACTGGCGTATTGTGGCTAGCCAGTTGTTCGGCCACCATTGACCAGACGTTCTCAATTGGTGACAGATCTGGAGAATGTGCTGGCCAGGGCAGCAGTCGAACATTATCTGTATCCAGAAAGGCCCGTACAGGACCTGCAACATGCGGTCGTGCATTATCCTGCTGCAATGTAGGGTTTCGCAGGGATCGAATAAAGGGTAGAGCCACGGGTCGTAACACATCTGAAATGTAGCGTCCACTGTTCAAAGTGCCGTCAATGCGAACAAGAGGTGACCGAGACGTGTAACCAATGGCACCCCATACCATCACGGCGGCTGATACGGCAGTATGGCGATGACGTAAACACACTTCCAATGTGCGTTCACCGCGATGTCACCAAACACGGATGCGACCATCATGATGCTGTAAACAGAACCTGGATTCATCCGAAAAAAAAAAAATGACGTTTTGCCATTCGTGCACCCAGGTGCGTCGTTGAGTACACCATCGCAGGCGCTCCTGTCTGTCAAGGGTAACCGCAGTCATGGTCTTCGAGCTGATAGTCCATGCTACTGCAAACGTCATCGAACTGTTCGTGCAGATGGTTGTTGTCTTGCAAACGTCCCCATCTATTGACTCAGGGATCGAGACGTGGCTGCACGATCCGTTACAGCCATGCTTACAAGATGCCTGTCATCTCGACTGCTAGTGATACGAGGCGGTTGGGATCCAGCACGGCGTTCCGTATTACCCTCCTGAACCCCGAGATTCCATATTCTGCTACCAGTCATTGGATTCCGACCAACGCGAGCAGCAATGTCGCGATACGATAAACTACGGTAGGCTACAATCCGACCTTTATCGAAGTCGGAAACGTGATGATACGCATTTCTCCTCCTTCCACGAGCCACCATAACAACGTTTCACCAGGCAACGCCGGTCAACTGCTGTTTGTGTATGAGAAATCGGTTGGAAACTTTCCTCATGTCAGCACGTTGTAGGTGTCGCCACCGGCGCCAACCTTGTGTGAATGCTCTGAAAAGTTAATCATTTGCATATCACAGCATCTTCTTCCTGTCGGTTAAATTTCGCGTCTGTAGCACGTATTCTTCGTGGTGTAGCAATTTTAATGGCCAGTAGTGTATTTATCCTGTACATCTTGTGGCGCGGCGCGCACATTACCCAGACTACATATTCGCCCAGTATTTGAGAATGGGCGCCGGCGCCATTAGCAACATCCGACAAATTTTCCACGTCATTTCAATCCTTTATCAGGCTTTCTCTCAATGGCAACCTCCCTCGCCCCCCCCCCCCCCCCCCTCACCATCACCACCACGATAACAAAATGACGAATTAGGAAAGTTTATCCCCTACAAGATTTTCGCCGTTCATGCAGTTAAACTTCAGCATTAGACTAGACCTTTTTATTTGTTACTACTTTACTACTAACTCTATTCGCAACACATTCTCAGTAGCCACATATACAATTGAATGTACCTGCAAAATAATAAGTCTTCGTTGTACAACACATGGTTAAGGAGATACGACTTTATAAGTACTGAAATGATTCAAAAAGTACCTTTTGTTTAATTTTGCTTAAAATGGAGTGTAATATACTAATCTAGTGTTTGATAATAAGAGTGCTTAATGACATACAACAAACTTCAAACATAATTTTAAGCTTTTCTAAACTTTTTCTTGCCTACATGCTTGACGTCATAGATTTAACACATTAACTTATCGGACCTTTGGGGCTGCTTTATACGTGGAAATTCAGGGCGGGGAATATTGGCGGTCAGCTAACTCGCTTCTGCGTGTGGCACGACAAAAACTCCGTGGAAGAGGAGTTACATTTTTGTTTTTGTTTTTTAGAACAGAAAACGTATATGTATGTTACGCGCAGCATACGCTGGACACATTAATTACGAACCATTTTTACTACTTTATGTTTCACTGCTACCGAACAACACGTATAAATTTCATCCAGGAACAAGGTCATTTTCCTTGTGTGCAAGACATAACGGGTTATCGCATTTCGTTGTTCCCTGAGATGTAATGTGGAACATTTTCCTTGTGGACAGATATATCTTTCTTCTAGTAATTTACACTCATTTTATGCTTTTCTCCAACGCATACATAATTTGCAAATTCTATGATGTATAGCTAACACTGCATAGTTTTTGTGGCAAATGATGACTCATCTACTTTGCTCAAAGTTATGTCTGTGAACGCTCTATGTTGTCTGAAAGTTATTTAAAATACCTGTCAGACTGTCAAATACACCTGACAGCTTATGGTCTTGGTTTCCTGTTAAAGTTTATTACGGGTGTTTCTCCGCGAATGTGTTAGCTATTTTGTCAGACTTCTGTCCGAATTACTAGTTGTTTCTCTGGAATTAACTTTTAATGAGTGCAATGGTATTAGTTTCTGAAAAAGAGATGATGGTGCTAATTTTTCTTTGAACCCTTTAACCTAGCAGCCGTCGTTAGCAGCAACTAATTTAATTATTTCTGCTGTTTCATTTTGTGTGTTGTGTGGACAGCATAGGTACCACCATATTTCTCTCATCGCTATAATTCCCAGCAACATTTTCTTTATTTCTATTATTTTTACTTTTTCAGGTATACACGCCGGAGCGCCCATCTGAAGTTTGGTACTTCATGTTGGTATAGATGATTTGAGGAGATACCGAAATGTCCTTAAAATTAATGTTGTTATGTTTCATGGTCAACAGAAAATACGTACAGAAAACTTTATTCCCTTTGATTTGGATTTTTGTCTTACTCCCATCATAAAGGAGAAGTTTGTCATCGACATTCCTGTTCCTTTTACAACACAACATAGTTCTTTTGAATGTGGGACAGAAAGCTGTCTTTTTTCTAGGATACTAATGTACTCGTATGTGACTACAACTCGGCCAGTTAGATTGTTGCTTATTGTCAAACTATCATGTTGATTGTGTCAGTAACTGCATCCATTATATTTTGACACAAGCGAACATAGATCACAGAACCTATAAATTTTTATTATGTTTATTCTTTTATATTTAAGAGAATATTTTGCTAGCTTCGTTTTACTGAAATGGTTCAAATGGCTCTGAGCACTATGGGACTTAACACCTGAGCTCAACAGTCCCCTAGAACTTAGAACTAGTTAAACCTAACTAGCCTAATGACATCACACACATCCATGCCCGAGGCAGGATTCGGACCTGCGACCGTAGCGGTCGCGCGGTTCCAGACTGTAGCGCCTAGAACCGCTCGGCCACACAGGCCGGCCATTTTACTCAGTCATTTATACGTTTGGATAGAGCTTAACGATACCGAAAAGTGCAAATCTGGTTGTTTTCCGGATTTCAGTATCCTCAATACAATAAATTAATTCTTGGATCTGTTTCAAGGAATTTTACGGAGATCATGAGAATGAAATAAAGGATGTTGTAGCACTTATAGTACCACACAATCATTTTCCCGCCCCTACATATGCAAATAGAAAGATTGGTCGATGACTAAGCTTGATATGAAATACCCTCTGCCAAGTTTCTGAGTATGCCGTAGCTTATACATAGATCTCCATGCGACAGGCGCAGTTTACGAGTGTCTTTCATGAAATACTCATCTTTTCAGAAGTTCTGATTTTTTCTGAATCGCTGGTGGCAAATAGTAATCACGTAGGTGCAAAGGGTTGATACTTTGGAAATTTACGAATCCTCCTTCAAGGCGGATTGAAATGTTTGAACTGAATATTGAAACTAGCTCACTTCTACCGAAAAGCTTTCCTGAAGCTTATAAAGACACATTTGTGGGATTGGCGTTTGATGTATTACAAAAACGCAGATATAAGTTGAGAAAATAAATAAAGAATTTCTTAATAATTATTATAAGCAGTTGTATCGATTGTGGCGTGAAACCGCTGAAACATTAGAATAATTAGGCAGTTCAGTTGTCTTGCCGAGAAGACGGCATCTTTTATGTTCTTGTAGCGGTCCAGATCGGACTCATATCTCCCATCGCTCCAGATAATTATTTGGCACACCGCAATTATTCTGTTTTACCGAGACGCAATCTCACTAGGCGTCCTCATAATTACGCACAGCAACAGAATTAATATGTCTATGTAATTTAATTTAGTGCAATATTTTGTGAATACAGTGATGTTATTTAATCTTGTGTTTCATTTATGTTGCAAGCTATTGCTACAATTAAACGGCGTCTTGGCATGGCTAAAGGTACCATGTTACAAACCTTATGAATGGTCCAGCACGAGCCAAAAATTTGGAATTATTCAATCTACGAAGTCCGATAAAGAAATATTTTCAGAAGGGCCACTCACAGTCAAACTTAACAATGAACGGATCTTACGCAAAAAGCCATTGTCAAGCGCCAAAAGTTTGTATTAAGCACCATTAGAAATTTATACTCTGATCACATACTGTTATCATTATCTATTGTTATTTGTCTGTTGTCTGATATTCTCAAACCAGACAGGAATAGCCGAGAAATCAAACTGGCGACTTCGTGTCTGGACCTTTTATTGTATTTGCTACATTGTTTTCCTTTGTTGTATGGATGATGGGATAATGTCAGACGAGCCATTGCCATTCAATACTTGTAAAGACCAGAAAAGACGAAATATTGGAAATGACTATGAAACCTGGAATGTATACTGCGTACTTGGATCCAAGGTAAGACGTCGCATTTTTACATCAGCACGCAAGTCCAAGCGCTTTCAGTAATTGTGCTTGCTTCCTAGCTTTGTCAAAATTTTCCATAACCGTAGCAGTCATTTTTGCGGAATATCGCGTATTCCACATTATTTTTATCATACATTTTCTCACAACAATACAGTCACGCCAGTCCACAAAATGCCCGAATTGTGTCATGTGCTACGTAAAACGGCAAGCAGCTATTAATGTTAATTATTTCACCATTAATTTCAATTCTTGTTCAGTTAAGCCAATATTGTTGCCATACGAAATTAATTTCATAAATTCATTCTCAAACGAGTTTAAAGATATTTCTTGCAATATAAATAACGTGTTGCATGGTGGTAGCACATAAACAATCAGCAAAAATGGGACACGACAGACAACAAACAAATCGAATCCGACTCGGACATTGAACAAAATATTGATAATGACCCCAGAGTTGACTCCAATTGTAACGATCAATCAGCAGTTAACATTCCTAGCGACGGAAATTTCGTAAATAGGCCGACCACTACTCAAACAGCTAAATTCAGCTCAGTGCCCCTTCTTCTCCGTGACGTCAAGTCAAACGACATGGGGGGCCCAGCAGTTTCAATTGAAAAATATTACCAGTATGTCTGATGCTATTCTCAAGCAAATGACTGAAAACAAAAACAATGTGACATCAATACAAAATCAGATGACTCAAAACTAAAATCACATGACATCAATACATACTTAGATGACTGGAAACAAAAAAGACATTGACGAAACATGACAGTTTTCAAAACGCGACATCACGAGATTAAGGCTAAATTAAGAGCACTAAAATCTTGTAATGACTCTTTGTGTCAAAGGGTAGACGATACTAGCCCAAAACTGAGCGGCCAGGCGTGCGAATGTGACTCAAAATTTTCCGAATTGAACTTCCAGCAGGAACAAACCATAGAAGACGTGAAAGATACTCAAACTGAAGTGAAACATTTGCAAAGTTAACACTGTGGATAAACAATTTACAGACAAACTGCTAAAAATGTTCAAATGTGTGTGAAATCTTATGGGACTTAAACTGCTAAGGTCATCAGTCCCTAAGCTTACACACTACTAAACTTAAATTATCCTAAGGACAAACACACACATCCATGCCCGAGGGAGGACTCGAACCTCCAGCGGGACCAGCCGCACAGGCTATGACTGAAGCACCTTAGACCGCTTTTTTTCTTTTCTTTTCTTTTTAAATCTCATTTTGTTCGTTTTCGTTCGTTGTATCTGCTCGGGGCGGACGTCGCAAGACACCCGTTTCAGTTCGTCGTTGACCCATTAACTCAGTTTTTTTTACTACAGAGGGCAGCTAACCCTCTGACCGAACAAGCTGAGTTACCGTGCCGGCTTTTTTTTTTTTTTTGTAACTCAGTTTTTTTATTACAGAGGGCAGCTAACCCTCTGACCAAACACGCTGAGTTACCGTGCCGGAACACATGTATGACACGTATCCTCCGTACATGACACACACCTAACAACAAACAACAGTACACACCGGTACACATGGCACCTAATTAGAATCTTGATATTTATGGGCAGTACATTCCTTTCCATTTATCAGCCGATCACTACAATAATCATAGTGAAAGCAATCGACATTACGGTGCCAAAGAAGAAGAAAGTCTGATTAAATATCGGCAATTTCAACGTTTCATACCAAAAAAACGTACTGTACCCTCCGCAATTTTTCTGAAAGCGTTTAGAAATGCGTTCCCAAGAGCACGGAGAATTTCTTACGTTGTAGGTTACATCCAGGCTGACGCGGCTGTCTGGGCATATAATGAAGCCGACAGATACGTGACTAATGAGCAATTTGAAATTGCTTTCTTGGCCAAATTTTGGTCGCAGTTGGTAAAAGAACTTCTTGGGAAGTAGATTGTGGAACCAGAGCCTTTCAATGCTAAACATAGAAATTTGCGCCGGAATTTTGAGAAATATTTGAATATGGGACACGTTCTTGATGAAACTGTAGCTACGCGCGATATATTCGGCGCACTTAAAGCCAGATTGCCTTTTAACATTAAAGAGAAGTTACTGCACATTCCAGACAATGATGCAGAATATTTTCTGACTGTGCTTGATTCTGTTGATGTGTTATTCGAGGATCAACGTTCCGGAAGGGAAAAAAGCTGCCGCAATGTTTGCGCCAGTGGCATGCAAAACGCGCAGGCTAGCCAACGTAATCCTGGCGCGCCGGCGGCTGTCGGTTACGTAGCGCAGCAGAATCAACAACGTCCTTCCGCAAAGCAATACACGTACCACAATCAACAGACACACCCCAATATGAGCAATAATCATATCATAGAAAAGAGGCGGCATGCCACACAAGAGGCGCCGTAACAACAATAATAGAAATAACAGAAACGGAAATACAAAGAACTGGAACGAAAACAGAAACAATTATCAGCCTGTACAAAATCAACAGCAAAACTGGAACAATAACTACGGTAATGCGTACCAAAATACTGGTCCACCACCTCAGTACAACATCAACACAGGTCCATGGCGAATTCCGTCACAGCTTGTACAGAATCACAATTGGATTTTAACCACCAATCAGCAGGTAAGTTAAGGTGCTCAACCACAAAAGCCACAACATATTGGAGAGTGGAATACACAATATCCTAATGTAAACGTAATGAAAGTGTCAAGTGAAACTCCACCTCCACCTGTATCAACACCTGCACCAATTACGACGACGTCAAACTAAAGACAGTCCCCAATGCGTCCCTGGTCGTGGCTCAAGAAGGTTTGGGGCGGCGACTTCAATATCTAGTCACTGTGTGATACCCCGCTGATGAACAACAGAATGATTATGTAGCAAATAGTTTTAAGCAGCAACCACTGTTATTTATACGCTACAATCATGATGAGAACTTATGTGATGAACTATTGCAAGAAAATACACAATGCCGGCCGTGGTGGCCAAGCGGTTAAAGGCGCTTCAGTCTGGAACCGCGCGACCGCTACGGCCGCAGGTTCGAATCCTGCCTCGGGCATGGATGTGTGTGATGTCCTTAGGTTAGTTAGGTTTAATTAGTTCTAAGTTCTAGGCGACTGATGACCTTAGAAGTTAAGTCGCATAGTGCTCAGAGCCATTTGAACCAAAATACACAATGTCGTTCATCTAGCAATGAAATAGTAGGAGGTATTCCAAACAGTATTGTTTTGGACGCAGGAGCAGCTTTGAGTGTTTTGTCGTATAATTTCTACAGGGTGTTACAAAAAAGTACGGCCAAACTTTCAGGAAACATTCCTCACATACAAATAAAGAAAAGATGTTATGTGGACATGTGTCCGGAAACGCTTAATTTCCATGTTAGAGCTCATTTTAGTTTCGTCAGTATGTACTGTACTTCCTCGATTCACCGCCAGTTGGCCCAATTGAAGGAAGGTAATCTTGACTTCGGTGCTTGTGTTGACATGCGACTCATTGCTCTACAGTACTAGCATCAAGCACATCAGTACGTAGCATCAACAGGTTAGTGTTCATCACGAACGTGGTTTTGCAGTCAGTGCAATGTTTACAAATGCGAAGTTGGCAGACGCCCATTTGATGTATGGATTAGCGCGGGGCAATAGCCGTGGCGCGGTACGTTTGTATCGAGACAGATTTCCAGAACGAAGGTGTCCGGACAGAAAGACGTTCGAAACAATTGATCGGCGTCTTAGGGAGCACGGAACATTCCAGCCTATGACTCGCGACTGGGGAAGACCTAGAACGACGAGGACACTTGCAATGGACGAGTCAATTCTTCGTGCAGTTGACGATAACCCTAATGTCAGCGTCAGAGAAGTTGCTGCTGTACAAGGTAACGTTAACCACGTCTCTGTATGGAGAGTGCTACGGGAGAACCAGTTGTTTCCGTACCATGTACAGCGTGTGCAGGCACTATCAGCAGCTGATTGGCCTCCACGGAAACACTTCTGCGAATGGTTCATTCAACAATGTGTCAATCCTCATTTCAGTGCAAATGTTCTCTTTACGGATGAGGCTTCACTCCAACGTGATCAAATTGTAAATTTTCACAATCAACATGTGTGGGCTGACGAGAATCCGCACGCAATTGTGCAATCACGTCATCAACACAGATTTTCTGTGAACGTTTGGACAGGCATTGTTGGTGATGTCTTGATTCGGCCCCATGTTCTTCCACCTACGCTCAATGGAGCATGTTATCATGATTTCATACGGGATTCTCTACCTGTGCTGCTAGAACATGTGCCTTTACAAGTACGAACACAACATGTGGTTCACGCACGATGGAGCTCCCGCACATTTCAGTCGAAGTGTTCGTGCGCTTCTCAACAACAGATTCGGTGACCGATGGATTGGTAGAGGCGGACCAATATTATGGCCTCCACGCTCTCCTGACCTCAACCCTCTTGACTTTCATTTATGGGGGCATTTGAAAGCTCTTGTCTACGCAACCCCGGTACCAAATGTAGAGACTCTTCGTGCTCGTATTGTGGACGGTTGTGATACAATACGCCCTTCTCCAGGGCTGCATCAGCGCATCAGGGGTTCCATGCGACGGAGGGCGGATGCATGTATCCTCGCTAACGGAGGACCTTTTGAACATTTCCTGTAACAAAGTGTTTGAAGTCACGCTGGTACGTTCTGTTGCTGTGTGTTTCCATTCCATGATTAATGTGATTTGAAGAGGAGTAATAAAATGAGCTCTAAGATGGAAAGTAAGCGTTTCCGGACACATGTCCACATAGCATATTTTTTTTCTTTGTTTGTGAGGAATGTTTCCTGAAAGTTTGGCCGTACCTTTTTGTAACACACTGTATAAGAAAATGATTGAATTTGAATCTGATTGAATTTGAATCTGTACTGGCCGTGCGATTAAAGACACTGCAGTCTCTGGAACCGCAAGACCGCTACGGTCGCAGGTTCGAATCCTGCCTCGGGCATGGATGTTTGTGATGTCCTTAGGTTAGTTAGGTTTAACTAGTTCTAAGTTCTAGGGGACTAATGCCCTCAGCAGTTGAGTCCCATAGTACTCAGAGCCATTTGAACCATTTTTTTTTGAATCTATACTAGATTTCCCTGTTTAAAAGTGCAAGATGTTAACTGCCGTAGGTGATAAGTCTAGTAGAGTTACGAAACAGGTTTTTGTGACCATTACGATAGCAGAGCAGGGGTTGCCTGCACTGGCGCCTGTATCCTGCCGTAACCATACCAACATCACCACGGCACGCCCTACCTTCAGTGCACAAGTGTCTCCTAATGTGGACTGCTGAACAGCTCTCATACTGTAACGTAATTCACATACGTTGCCACATTAAAACCTGCTTTTTGTGGCTTGTTACATTTGCCGGTCTTCAGTAATGCTGGGTGTTGTGTGTTGTCCTTAGGTTAGTTAGGTTTAAGTAGTTCTAAGTTCTAGGGGACTGATGACCATAGATGTTAAGTCCCTTAGTCCTCAGAGCCATTTGAACCATTTGAACCTTCAGTAATGAAGAAAAACTTGATATTATTTTAATTTATGGCGAATGTCACAGAAATGCAACCGTAGCTGTGACACTGTATGCTGAACGCTACCCAGGTTGGCGGTGTCCGTCACGTCGAACCACTAGCAACATCTGCAAGACACTCACGGAAACTGGAAGCTGGGCTCCCACAAAACGTCGACGTACAACGCCAGTGACTGGCAATTGAAACGAAATTGCTGTTCTGACTGCTGTAGTGCACAACCGCCAGGTGGGTGTACGAGAAATTGCGCGAGGTGTAGGAATAAGACACAGCAGTGTGTGCAGTATATTGCGCCGGCGTCGGTTTCATCCGTTCCATATCTCACTACAACAAGAACTGTACGGGAATGACTTTGAATCCCGCATTGCATTCTGTCGGTTTGCACTTCAGCAGTTGCAAGGTAGTCCAGTATTCCTAAGCAATTCGTTGTTTACGGACGAGGCTTCATTTACAAATCATGGTAATATGAATCTGCGGAACATGCACTACTAGTCCGTGCAAAATCCCCACTGGATTCGCCAATTTGCTCATCAACGACAGTGGAGTGTCAATGTTTGGTGCGCTATCATTGCTAACTGTATTGTCGGTCCCTATTTTTACGGTGGAACATTGAATGGACAGCGATATGCATCATTTCTTCAACACACACTAGAGCTTCTCATGGAGGATCTATGATTGGAAAGTCGTCTATAAATGAGGTTCCAGCATGATGGATGTCCCGCACACAATGAAAAAGTTGCCACGCACGTTCCAGGTGCGACATTTCCAAATAGTTGGATGGGGCGGGCAGGTAGTGTGCGATGGCCAGCACGGTCCCCCGACTTCACGCCATTAGACTTCTTTCTCTGGTGTGCAGTGAGAGACAGAGTGTATCAAGAACCGCCAACGACAGAAGAGGATACGCAACGTCGTATTACTGCGGCGTATGGGGCAATATCTGTAGAAACTCTGCAATCTGTGCAACACACTCTCGTTACCCGTCTGCAAAAGTGTATTGATGCGAAAGGAGTGCACTTTGAACATATGTTAACGTGACACAGTTTCATTGATCAAGATGTGGGTGTATTTTCTGTGCTGGATGCAATGCACAACAATACAATTTCTGTGGACGACAGGGCATTAGTAAATGTGTTCAGCAAAGTGTATTCAAATGTGTTATCTCTAACTGTAGCTTGAGGTGCTCGCTTGAGTCTCAGGACGTGCACTAGCTGTGCGCTTCCTTTATTTCAAGCGTCAACGTCGCTTCGCAATTTCTCGGGATGTTATTGACATATTGCGATGCAACCAACGCCATTATTTTTGTGATTTTTCACGCTACTGATTGCATACGAGATAAACGGGGACGTCCATTTAAAAATACACAAGTTTGTGTTGAAAATTGCACTTGCTTACGTTTTAAAATTCCGCATAGTATTTGGTTTCCTAAGCCCCTGCCGTACGTTGATGCTGGTGAAAACCGTTCTTGAATATCTATTGCTGTTCCAGAGATATTTGAGGTGGCAGAGTTAAGTGAGACACCCTATATATATATATATATATATGCAGGGTGGTCCATTGATCGTGACCGGGCCAAATATCTCACGAAATAAGCGTCAAACGAAAAAACTACAAAGGACGTAGCTTGTCTAGCTTGAAGGGGGAAACCAGATGGTGCTATGTTTGGCCCGCTAGATGGCGCTGCCATAGGTCAAACAGCTATCAAATGAGTTTTTTAAAATAGGAACCCCCATTTTTTGCCACATATTCGTGTAGTACGTAAAGAAATATGAATGTTTTAGTTACACCACTTTTTTCGCTTTGTGATTGATGCCGCTGTAATAGTCGTAAACGTATAAGTACGTGGTATCACGTACCATTCCGCCAGTGCCGACGGTATTTGCTTCGTGATACATTACTCGTGTTAAAATGGACCGGTTACCAATTGCGGAAAAGGTCGATATCGTGTTGATGTATAGCTATTGCGATCAAGATGCCCAACGGGCGTGTGCTATATATGCTGCTCGGTATTCTGGACGACATCATCCAAATGTCCGGACCGTTCGCCGGATAATTACGTTATTTAGGGAAACAGGAAGTGTTGAGCCACATGTGAAACGTCAACCACGACCTGCAACAAATGATGATGCCCAACGCATTATTTAAAAAAACGCAGTTGATATCCGTTTGACCTATGACAGCGCCATCTAGCGGGCCAATCATAGCGCCATCTGGTTTCATCCTTCAAGCTAGACGAGTTTCGTTCTTTGTAGTATTTTCGTACGATGCTTATTTTGTGAAATATTTGGCCCGGTCACTATCAGTGGGCCACCCTGTATATATACACTACTGGCCATTAAAATTGCTACACCACGAAGATGACATGCTACAGACGCGAAATTTAACCGACCGGAAGAAGATGCTGTGATATGCAAATGATTAGCTTTTCAGAGCATTCATACAAGGTTGGCGCCGGTGGCGACACCTGCAACGTGTTGACTTGAGGAAAGTTTCCAACCGATTATCTCATACACAAACAGCAGTTTACCGGCGTTGCCTGGTGAAACGTTGCTGTGATGCCTCGTGTAAGGAGGAGAAATGCGTACCATCACGTTTGCCACTCTGATAAAGGTCGGATTGTAGCCTACCGTAGTTTATCGTATCGCGACATTGCTGCTCGCGTTGGTCGGGATCCAATTACTGTTAGCAGAATATGGAATCAGTGGGTTCAGGAGGGTAATACGGTACGCCGTGCTGTATCCCAACGGCCTCGTATCACTAGCAGTCCAGATGACAAGCATCTTATCCGCATGGCTGTAACGGATCGTGCAGCAACGTCTCGATCCCTGAGTCAACAGATGGGGACGTTTGGAAGACAACAACCATCTGCATGAACAGTTCGACGACGTTTGCAGGAGCATGGACTATCAGCTCGGAGACCATGGTTGCGGTTACCCTTGACGCTGCATCGCAGACAAGAGCGCCTGCGATGGTGTACTCAACGACGAACCTGGGTGCCCGAATGGCAAAACGACATTTTTTCGGATGAATACAGGTTCTGTTTACACCGTCACGATGGTCGCATCCGTGTTTGGCGTCATCGTGGCGAATGCACATTGGAAGCGTGTATTCGTCATCGCCATACTGGCGTATCACCCGGCGTGATGGTATGGGGTGCCATTGGTTACACGTCTCGGTCGCCTCTTGATCGCATTGACGGCACTTTGAACAGTGGACGTTACATTTCAGATGTGTTACGACCCGTGGCTCTACCCTTCATTCGATCCCTGCGAAACCCTACATTTCAGCAGCATAATGCACAACCGCATGTTGCAGATCCTGTACGGGCCTTTCTGGATACAGAAAATGATCGACTGCTGCCCTGGCCAGCACATTCTGCAGATCTCTCACCAATTGAAAATGTCTGGTCAATGATGGCCGAGCAACTGGCTCGTCACAATACGGTAGTTACTACTACTGTGGTATCGTGTTGAAGCTGCATGGGCAGCTGTACCTGTACACGCCGTCCAAGCTCTGCTTGACTCAATGCCGAGGCGTATCAAGGCCGTTATTACGGCCAGAGGTGGTTGTTCTGGGTACTGATTTCTCAGGATGTATGCACCCAAATTGCGTGAAAATGTAATCACGTGTCAGTTCTAGTATAATATGTGTGTCCAATGAATATCCGTTTATCATCTGCATTTCTTCTTGGTGTAGCAATTTTAATGGTCAAAGACATTGTGAATCCCAGTTGTGTTTTACATTAAATATAGCGCCATTGTATGCCCTAAACTGATAAGAAACATTCATGCGGTAACCTTCTACGAACATGGGTAGATAAACGAAAAATAATAAAATAAATAAAAGCAACAATAATCGAGTTTCCGACATGGGTCAAAAAACTGGGAGACCACGTCGCTAGGCATATCGGATGAGATAATCGCGCTCTAGAAGGCATCTAAATTACGTCGAAAACTTTTACCGTCGTTTTATCAGGCATCTACGGCTAAGCTGAGACGTGTGTTTGCATATTTGACTCCTCTTCCACCGAGAGAAGTTTCTGGGAGATTGGTTTATGGCACGTGCCGTATTCTCCTCGTGAGAACTCCATACTCGGCTCACGAGCTGCCTTCGGAACTCCATAGTCTGGATGGTTCGGTCAGTGGAGTGCATGCCCATGAAGGGCAAAGGTCACAGGTGAAGAAATTCTTGGCACTTGACTATCACGTCTCTCGGAAGGAAATACCACTCTTATGTTCAAATTGCATTTGTCAATAGTGATCAGTATTCTGTAGGCTTTATAAACCAAAATTTCACCGGATTTTATCTTCTGTTTCAAGCAGTGTGTCACGTGTCACGCTCTCGCAAGAGGAGATCGTTGTCTGAGAGTAAGTCTAGACACCGAGAAGTACGTACAAAAGGAAAGCTTCCAACTTCCACGGCCAGTATTAAAGTTGTCCAGAAGCGATTCTCCCAACGCTTGATTAGCATCAGTGTTGTTGTTGTTGTTGTTGTTGTGGTCTTCAGTCCTGAGACTGGTTTGATGCAGCTCTCAGGACGTTTGCACCGTGTAACAAAGCGTCAGAACTACCATAAACTTTGAGCTCGTGGAGTACCTTAGTTTACGAGAATCCAACGCAAAATGCAAAATCTCGTGAAACATTTAATTCTGGAAATGAATCACTTAAGGTTGTAAACATGGGTTAAGAATCGAGAGTTTGAAGCTACGGAAGCGTCCTCAAAAGAAAGAAAATTCAATTTCTTGCTTGCTTCAATCCTAAACAGAGTCTCTGGAGAAATGGAAATGCACTGACTCACATTATATAAACTTTTCCCCTAATACTATGTAATGTATATATAAAGAAAACTAGATTGAAAGTGTGTAATGCAGCCTAGTGGTCTTTCTTTCTCTTCTTTTTATTAAAAACTTCGACCATTAACTGACAAGATGATTGATTGAAAAAGTTCAACGATTAGTCCTCAGTCAAAAAGAGTTGACAACTCTGAAATAAATGTCTAATATTGCTTTCATAATTGCTTCTGCAGTTGTAACCCGGAAATATTATTTGCGAGTCAATATTGACGGCTAACGCTCGGAAAGAATAAATGGACAAGGCATGTTTATATGATGAATGAAGCTTTTGTTTTAACATGTGGCCACTTAGCGTTAATTAGCTTTCACTGAGGAAACAAAGTGATACAGAGGACGCCATTTATCTACTCCTTCTCCGATAAAAACGTTTCACGCTCTATGCAGTAGTCCACCTGAAACATTTTTATGTGAAATAATGTGCCAAGTTTTCGGATAATTTAATAACGACAGTTGAGAGCTAGGTCCTAATGGAAAGAAAATTACTCAGCATTAAGCACTTGCAGTCATCGACTTGGAAAATACGCCTAAAACGCTACCTAGGACAAAAGAGAATTAAATGCCTGCTATCTTTGTCAAATAAATTTCTGAAAATTTGTTACATTTTCGATGAAGAAGCACGCTAGCATAATTATTCGAAAAACTATCGAATAAAAAGTACATCATTTTGGGATGTTAGAATCACTTAGTGCATTAAATGATGCAAAGAAAAAGATTTACAATTATTGTAGCATAGTGTAGAATTTAGGTAATGAAATAAAAGGACACGTGACTCAGCTCAGCTCAAACATGCAAAGTGAGACAAACCATGGGTGTGCATCCAGTCGTTGTGCTAGACAACTTCCTGAGAAGTTTGAACGCACTTCGCAAACTCGGTAAGCTGTGGGCTCACATTGGGACCACTTTAGGTGGACACTGGAGCACGTTAAACACACACACACACACACACACACACACACACAGGCGCGCGCGAGCGTTGGCGAGCGGACGCGCGCAAATGCATTCAGGAACGCAAAAGAGGAGTAAAGCAGACAATCGATAGAGGCTGGAGGGGTACAGAGGAAAGCACAGAGTAAAACTTTGTTTCTAAAAGAAATGACGTGTTACCAAACGGAGTATGTATCACTTAAAGTATTTAGAAATTAATTTACTACGTCCAAGATAGCTTAAAATTACATTTTTCGTATCAATCTCTTTGGCATTGTCCATAAATATTACAAAATGTTTGTTTGTTACACATTTCCTCGTGTAGTACTGGATCGATATGAGCCGAACTTGGTACACATGTCACCTGTCTGGAAAGAAGCGTTGTGGGGTAAGAACCACGTAATATAGGTGGAGGAGGTGGGTCTGAAAAGTAAGTGTAGCCCACGACGCGCGTATACATAGACTTTCTTCATCCAGTACTTAACAATGAACTTAGTCACTTGCAATATACTTTACACATAATTTCGAACCTTTACAAAACTTTTTCTCGATGACTCCCTCCACAAAATGATGAAAGAACAATTTAATACTTACTACATCTTCACTCTTCATGCCGTAAAACTGCCGCATCATGTATGACATTAAAGTTCGTTACTTCTTTACTACCAGCTGTACTCCCAACACATTTAGCAGACAGTACCCTCTCACGCCGCTGAATGTACCGTACCTGTTATTGCATGACACGTAGTTCAGAAGTTAAGACGTCATAAACATTGAGCTGCGTTAAAACCAAACATGAAGGGTGAAATTCACTAGAGATACAGGTGAAATATGTGACAAATACCGGGTTATTACAAATTATTGAAGCGATTTCACAGCTCTACAATAACTTTATTATTTGAGATATTTTCACAATGCTCTGCACACACATACAAAAACTCAAAAAGTTTTTTTAGGCATTCACAAATGTTCGATGTGTGCCCCTTTAGTGATTCGGCAGACATCAAGCCGATAATCAAGTTCCTCCCACACTCGGCGCAGCATGTCCCCATCAATGAGTTCGAAAGCATCGTTGATGCGAGCTCGCAGTTCTGGCACGTTTCTTGGTAGAGGAGGTTTAAACACTGAATCTTTCACATAACACCACAGAAAGAAATCGCATGGGGTTAAGTCGGGAGAGCGTGGACGCCATGACATGAATTGCTGATCATGATCTCCACCACGACCGATCCATCGGTTTTCCAATCTCCTGTTTAAGAAATGCCGAACATCATGATGGAAGTGCGGTGGAGCACCATCCTGTTGAAAGATGAAGTCGGCGCTGTCGGTCTCCAGTTGTGGCATGAGCCAATTTTCCAGCATGTCCAGATACACGTGTCCTGTAACGTTTTTTTCGCAGAAGAAAAAGGGGCCGTAAACTTTAAACCGTGAGATTGCACAAAACACGTTAACTTTTGGTGAATTGCGAATTTGCTGCACGAATGCGTGAGGATTCTCTACCGCCCAGATTCGCACATTGTGTCTGTTCACTTCAGCATTAAGAAAAAATGTTGCTTCATCACTGAAAACAAGTTTCGCACTGAACGCATCTTCTTCCATGAGCTGTTGCAACCACGCCGAAAATTCAAAGCGTTTGACTTTGTCATCGGGTGTCAAGGCTTGTAGCAATTGTAAACGGTAAAGCTTCTGCTTTAGCCTTTTCCGTAAGATTTTCCAAACCGTCGGCTGTGGTACGTTTAGCTCCCTGATTGCTTTATTCGTCGACATCCGCGGTCTACGCGTGAAACTTGCCCGCACGCGTTCAACCGTTTCTTCGCTCACTGCAGGCCGACCCGTTGATTTCCCCTTACAGAGGCATCCAGAAGCTTTAAACTGCGCATACCATCGCCGAATGGAGTTAGCAGTTGGTGGATCTTTGTTGAACTTCGCCCTGAAGTGTCGTTGCACTGTTATGACTGACTGATGTGAGCGCATTTCAAGCACGACATACGCTTTCTCGGTTCCTGTCGCCATTTTGTCTCACTGCGCTCTCGAGCGCTCTGGCGGCAGAAACCTGAAGTGCGGCTTCAGCCGAACAAAACTTTATGAGTTTTTCTACGTATCTGTAGTGTGTCGTGACCATATGTCAATGAATGGAGCTACAGTGAATTTATGAAATCGCTTCAATCATTTGTAACAGCTCTGTATATGTGAAGTATGTTAATATATGTGAGATATATGTCCATGAACCATGGACCTTGCCGTTGGTGGGGAGGCTTGCGTGCGTCAGCGATACAGATAGCCGTACCGTAGGTACAACCACAACGGAGGGGTATCTGTTGAGAGGCCAGACAAACGTGTGGTTCCTGAAGAGGGGCAGCAGCCTTTTCAGTAGTTGCAAGGGCAACAGTCTGGATGATTGACTGATCTGGCCTTGTAACATTAACCAAAACGGCCTTGCTGTGCTGGTACTGCGAACGGCTGAAAGCAAGGGGAAACTACGGCCGTAATTTTTCCCGAGGGCATGCAGCTTTACTGTATGATTAAATGATGATGGCGTCCTCTTGGGTAAAATATTCCGGAGGTGAAATAGTCCCCCACTCGGATCTCCGGGCGGGGACTACTCAAGAGGATGTCGTTATCAGGAGAAAGAAAACTGGCGTTCTACGGATCGGAGCGTGGAATGTCAGATCCCTTAATCGGGCAGGTAGGTTAGAAAATTTAAAAAGGGAAATGGATAGGTTAAAGTTAGATATAGTGGGAATTAGTGAAGTTCGGTGGCAGGAGGAACAAGACTTCTGGTCAGGTGACTACAGGGTTATAAACACAAAGTCAAATAGGGGTAATGCAGGAGTAGGTTTAATAATGAACAGGAAAATAGGAATGCGGGTAAGCTACTACAAACAGCATAGAGAACGCATTATTGTGGCCAAGATAGATACGAAGCCCACACCTACTACAGTAGTACAAGTTTACATGCCAACTAGCTCTGCAGATGACGAAGAAATTGAAGAAATGTATGATGAAATAAAAGAAATTATTCAGATAGTGAAGGGAGACAAAAATTTAATAGTCATGGGTGACTGGAATTCGAGTGTAGGAAAAGGGAGAGAAGGAAACGTAGTAGGTGACTATGGATTGGGGCTAAGAAATGAAAGAGGAAGCCACCTGATAGAATTTTGCACAGAGCACAACTTAATCATAGCTAACACTTGGTTTAAGAATCATGATAGAAGGTTGTATACATGGAAGAACCCTGGAGATACTAAAAGGTATCAGATAGATTATATAATGGTAAGACACAGATTTAGGAACCAGGTTTTAAATTGTAAGACATTTCCAGGGGCAGATGTGGACTCTGACCACAATCTATTGATTATGAACTGTAGATTAAAACTGAAGAAACTGCAAAAAGGTGGGAATTTAAGGAGATGGGACATGGATAAACTGAAAGAACCAGAGGTTGTAGAGAGTTTAAGGGAGAGCATAAGGGAACAATTGACAGGAATGGGGGAAAGAAATACAGTAGAAGAAGAATGGGTAGCTTTGAGGGATGAAGTAGTGAAGGCAGCAGAGGATCAAGTAGGTAAAATGACGAGGGCTAGTAGAAATCCTTGGGTAACAGAAGAAATATTGAATTTAATTGATGAAAGGAGAAAATATAAAAATGCAGTAAATGAAGCAGGCAAAAAGAAATACAAACGTCTCAAAAATGAGATCGACAGGAAGTGCAAAATGGCTAAGCAGGGATGGCTAGAGGACAAATGTAAGGATGTAGAGGTTTATCTCACTAGGGGTAAGATAGATACTGCCTACAGGAAAATTAAAGAGACCTTTGGAGATAAGAGAACCACTTGTATGAACATCAAGAGCTCAGATGGAAACCCAGTTATAAGCAAAGAAGGGAAAGCAGAAAGGTGGAAGGAGTATATAGAGGGCCTATACAAGGGCGATGTACTTGAGGACAATATTATGGAAATGGAAGAGGATGTAGATGAAGATGAAATGGGAGATACGATACTGCGTGAAGAGTTTGACAGAGCACTGAAAGACCTGAGTCGAAACAAGGCCCCCGGAGTAGACAACATTCCATTGGAACTACTGACGGCCTTGGGAGAGCCAGTCCTGACAAAACTCTACCATCTGGTGAGCAAGATGTATGAGACAGGCGAAATACCCTCAGACTTCAAGAAGAATATAATAATTCCAATCCCAAAGAAAGCAGGTGTTGACAGATGTGAAAATTACCGAACAATCAGTTTAATAAGCCACAGCTGCAAAATACTAACACGAATTCTTTACAGACGAATGGAAAAACTAGTAGAAGCCGACCTCGGGGAAGATCAGTTTGGATTCCGTAGAAATACTGGAACACGTGAGGCAATACTGACCTTACGACTTATCTTAGAAGAAAGATTAAGGAAAGGCAAACCTACTTTTCTAGCATTTGTAGACTTAGAGAAAGCTTTTGACAATGTTGACTGGAATACTCTCTTTCAAATTCTAAAGGTGGCAGGGGTAAAATACAGGGAGCGAAAGGCTATTTAGAATTTGTACAGAAACCAGATGGCAGTTATAAGAGTCGAGGGATATGAAAGGGAAGCAGTGGTTGGGAAGGGAGTAAGACAGGGTTGTAGCCTCTCCCCGATGTTATTCAATCTGTATATTGAGCAAGCAGTAAAGGAAACAAAAGAAAAATTCGGCGTAGGTATTAAAATCCATGGAGAAGAAATAAAAACTTTGAGGTTCGCAGATGACATTGTAATTCTGTCAGAGACAGCAAAGGACTTGGAAGAGCAGTTGAACGGAATGGACAGTGTCTTGAAGGGAGGATATAAGATGAACATCAACAAAAGCAAAACGAGGATAATGGAATGTAGTCGAATTAAGTCGGGTGATGTTGAGGGTATTAGATTAGGAAATGAGACACTTAAAGTAGTAAAGGAGTTTTGCTATTTGGGGAGCAAAATAACTGATGATGGTCGAAGTAGAGAGGATATAAAATGTAGACTGGCAATGGCAAGGAAAGCGTTTCTGAAGAAGAAAAATTTGTTAACATCGAGTATAGATTTAAGTGTCAGGAAGTCATTTCTGAAAGTATTTGTATGGAGTGTAGCCATGTATGGATGTGAAACATGGACGGTAAATAGTTTGGACAAGAAGAGAATAGAAGCATTCGAAATGTGGTGCTACAGAAGAATGCTGAAGATGAGATGGGTAGATCACATAACTAATGAGGAAGTATTGAATAGGATTGGGGAGAAGAGAAGTTTGTGGCACAACTTGACCAGAAGAAGGGATCGATTGGTAGGTCATGTTCTGAGGCATCAAGGGATCACCAATTTAGTATTGGAGGGCAGCGTGGAGGGTAATAATCGTAGGGGGAGACCAAGAGACGAATACACTAAGCAGATTCAGAAGGATGTAGGTTGCAGTAGGTACTGGGAGATGAATAAGCTTGCACAGGATAGAGTAGCATGGAGAGCTGCATCAAACCAGTCTCAGGACTGAAGACCACAACAAACAACATGTGACATGTGTGTACATGTGTGAGGGCGCGGGTAAAAAGCTCCTGCTAAACCCCTGGAAGATTGCTACTAAACTTGCTAATGAGTTACTTACTATATGGATAGAAATACTGTGGGAGTAAGACTCACCAACCTGCTGTGGGGTGAGGATGATGGACAGAGAAAGGTGGGAGAGCTGGAGACGTAGAGAGAGACAAGGTGAAAGAGGAGACGAACACAGATGGGATAGAAGGAGATGAAGAGAGAAAGGGAAGAGGAGATGGAGAGAGAGGAGGAAATGAAAACAGAGGCAGGGGTGGAGGAGGTGGATAGTGAGAGTGAGAGGAGGAGATGGAGAGAGAGAAGGGGAGTATGAGATGGGCAGAGACAGAAGAGGGGGAAATGTACTGAGAAGGAGAGGGGGGAAATGTACTGAGAAGGAGAGGAGGAGATAGATAGATAGATAGATAGATAGAGAGAGAGAGAGAGGGAGAGAGAGAGAGAGAGGAGAGATATCCGGGCAAAGCTACGTACTCAGCTGGTGACATATATTTATTAACATATTTTATAAGTAATAATGATGTCAAAATGCTTAACTGGAATTTTTATATAAGTTAACGAAGTTGTTAGCGGTTAATCGAATCTGAAGATGGCAATCAATTGCTGAAACAGATAATGTGAACATAGATTAAAAATTACAATTCTGGATACGATAAACAACTACCTGTCAACAAACTGTCGAAACGATGTAATGTGTGAAGAATTACGGTAGTCGATGACCGACGTCCATAATTCATAGCAATTGCTGTTTCCTGTTGGTAAACTGTCCTTTATCGACTTTACTTAATACTAACCTCTACGCAATGTAATGAGGAATGACGAAGACCACGTTAATCGGTGAGGATACTGAACGTGGTGGACCTTGGCTTCTTTTGAAGAGCAACAAGCTACGCCCTGTAGCCAAAATACTCTGGACATGCCCCTGGAGGCTGCTTGTCTTAGAGTAGATAAAAACAAGTACGATATGTTAGCACCATAGGTAGGTTTCAGTTATATTGAGTCAACAAATGAATTGTGTGAATTCGAATAGCTCTTAATTATAAGAGCCCACGTCCGCCGCTGGTAGCTGAGTGGTCAGCGCGACCGAATATCATACCTAACGGCTCGGGTTCGATTCCCGGTTGGGTCGGGGATTGTTTCCACTCAGGGACTGGGTGTTGTGTTGTCCTTATCATCATCATTTCATCCCCATCGACAGGAAAGTAGCCTAAGTGGCGTCAACTCGAAAGACTTGCACCAGACGAACGGCCTACCGGGCGGGGGGCCCCAGCCACACGGCATTTATTTATAAGAGCACACCAATTAGGGCATTCCAACAGTGTATAGTTTCATCTGTCCAGATCGACTTTATTATGCCGTAATAATAATTTCATGTGACTCAGTGACCTGGTGCAAGTCTTTCAGTTGTTCACTACTTCGGCTTCTTGCGCGTCCCTAATCTACCCCAGTTTTCCAACGGGGAAAGTGGTCCTACAGTTTGACGTGGGATCCGAACGTGTTTTCCCTGGTGACTCCTCGCTTCAAATGGTTCAGATGGCTCTGAGCACTATGGAACTTAATTTCCGAGGTCGTCAGTCCCCTAGAACGTAGAACTACTTAAACCTAACTAACCTAAGGGCATCGCACACATTCATGCCCGAGGCAGGATTCGAACCTGCGACCGTAGCGGTCGCGCGGTTCGAGACTGTAGCGCCTAGAACCGCTCGGCCACCCCGGCCTGCCCTCCTCGCTTCCTTGAGAAGTGTAGAACAGCTTAAAGGCTGACCGAAAATTTTCGTTGTCCGACCTGGATTCGACCCCGCGACCTCTCGGTTTCAGACGAGCGCTTGGCCACAACGCCACCAGGCCCGAGCATTGTGCAGTAGAAGAGTCAGAGAACCAACAAACCCGAACATTTCTCTGTTACGTCGAAGAACTTTACTGAGGACTGCTGATCGTTAATGAATAGTGTGTGGACCGATGATGAGACACCGTTTCCTGCTATTGCAGAGGTCTTACCTCGTAACACGTGCACGGGAGTATTCTTCCCATAATATACGTAGCATGACTCTGGAACTTTGTTTTCCCTTTCCCTGCTAAGATAAAAGATCATTGCTTTGTTTGTTTTTTCAAGAAAAGGAAGTGAATATGTTGGAATGGCATATTCAAAGCCACAACTTTAGCCCAGGTCAAGGTCCTTGCGTATATATCCTTTACTAGTCTCAGTTACGTGCCAGATCCATTCGTCTAAAAAGCTAGCAACATACTTAAGGACGAAACGTCACAAATTCCCAGTGCGAAGCCTTCCTTAAACGTAGTAACAAATACAAAGTTAGGTTTTTCTTGATTTGGAACGATTTCTGACTGCACATTACTCCACACATGTCTGATTGAAAGCTGTTTCTTTACCTTACGATTATTAGACTTGAATTCTTTTCATTTTAATGCATAACTAGCAACCAATACATCTCGGTCACTATCGTTATGATGAATAGTTTTGATTGCTGCTGATTACAGTGCTCACTTGCCACTCCGAAGTCTACCAGATTCTTGTTATAATCTTTATAGCTCGTATAACCATCCACGAATCTAGCGGCCACCGTTATTATATATAGTTAAACAGATCATATTAAAGTAAAAATCTTTGCGATACTGCAGTGCCTGTGTTGTTCAGAAGTACAATGCAATGATCCTTCTGATATGCAGCATGTCCGAAGGAGCAGGCATTACGGCATCTACAGCCGTTGTGAAATGTGTGAAATGTATCCCCAGCTGCGAATACGGACAGTATAATGCACAACAAAAATTTGTTGTGGACCGAAAAATTTTCACTGACGTCATCCCGGTCTGGCACAAATTTTGTCCATCGTCATTCCATTATACAGCTGATGTTTGTCCATATTCGCGACAGCGAATACATTTCATAACGGCTGTGGTCGCCACAGTGCCTATTGCATCGTACTTCTAAACAATATAGGCACTGTCATATCGCATTTACCAGCAGACACAGGGCAAGCGACTTTCAATTACAGTACCTCCGCAATACGGAATACACATAATAGATGTACGCGTGCAGTCGTGGCTGACGACACATGGAAATCTGGGTCTGGCTGTGAAGAGTGCTCGGCTAGCATAATGGTAAGGCGAACATTCGTGATAAGTGGGAAATCCGGGTTCGTGTCCCAGTCTGATACAAATTTTTACTGTCGTCATTTCATTACACAGCTGACGGTTGTCCAGCTGCGAATACCTTTCAAAAATATTCCTATGCTGACTTTTCCAGGTCAATTTCTTGTAGTTGTCTCCGATTTTTTGAGTAAGTGGCGAGCAAAAAGTGATATTTTAACGATTTAAAGAGCTTTATGTTACAAACAATTGAGATGGATTCTATTTCACGTAAAATATTTTGCGTTTTGCCCGTAAAATGTTGTTTATTGTGTTAGAGATAAAGGAAAAATTAGAGTTTGATGTTGTGTCCCTGTGGAGATCATTTGAGATTAGTTCATATGGACAAAAAGTAAATATTGAACAGTTTTTAACGTCCCTCAACATGACGTGGTTAGAGACGGAGCACAAGCTCAGACGGAACAAGTGTGGCAGAGTAAACCACAGTAAAATTTTTAAAAAGTGGCGATGCTGGCATTTCTCTTAGGTGATTCAGGTAAACTACGGCAAAACTAAATATATGTGAGTCTAGTGTGACACCTCTTTTGTATTTATAGTCTCCGTACGTATTTAGAAAGCTTGTTGAGATATATTCGCAATCTTACTTTGAGAAGAAAGCAGCAAACCCAGTGGTTGTAATTTGTTAAAGTAATCAGTGCTGTGACAGTTAAGACGTTTTAAAGCACATAGTTATCTAGTTATGAGAAATACGGCTATTCTATATTATTTGCAGTTGAATAAATTCATGTTTTTCCATCGTCGCAGTGTTCCTTGTGTTGTACGAAAATTGCAGGTTTCACCCATTAACAACTGTCCACTGCTACAACAAATATCTGCATAATCTTAATGTAGTTCTTCTAGTCAATACTAAACGTCACTACGTGTAATTGCAGAAGGGAGAACTTTGCTTACTGTATTTTGCAATGTTTTGTAATTTTGATGTATTGTATGAAATAAATACCTCAGTAACTGAATGTGAGAATCTTTTAGGACGCATGAAGTCCAGATTACGTATATTATTTTCTAGAAAATTCGATGCAGTGCATCGCATCTCATAAGACAGGGCGACGTGGCGCAGTGATTAGCGCACTGAACTCGCAGTCGGCAGGACGAGGGTTCAAGTCCGCGTCCGACAGTCCTGATTTAGGTTTTCCGTCGTTTCCCTAAATCTGTTCAATCAAATTTCTGCATAGTTGCTTCGAAAGAACAGAATGATTCTCTTCCCTACCTTGGAAAAAAAGTCGGTGCTTGTGCCCCGTTGCTTCGAAAGGACAGGCTGATTCCCTTCCCTACCTTGGAAAAAAAAATCGGTGCTTGTGCCCCGTCTCTAATACCTCGATGCCGACAGGACGATAACCCTATTTTTCTTTCTGTCTTATTTTGCATTTCGTAAGACATTAAACACTTCTGTAATTCATCCCAGCCGAAAATCATCCTTAGTAATGCAACGGAAGTTCAGTAATGAAGGATTCCGAGCATTACACGTGGAACATGACGTCTGTCCAGTGTGTTTCAGTTTGTTAGTGAGACAATGTCGATGTGAGTTTAAGTTCATTTACACAGTATTAATTGTCTTAAAATCACAAAAATCCAAAACTTAAGGTCTTGTGACATAAGTCCTGTGTAGCATGTGGAGAGGAATGGAACCTCTACACTCACGAAACTCACAGGTGGACATTGCAGCTCACTTAAGTTAGATGGTCCGTCGCATCAACAGCCGAAACTGACACTAGCTGCTTGCGGAGTTAGAGATAAACACGATTTAAATATTTAAATATTTATTCTACAAACGCGTAACATCCGTATTTAGAGATATGTCTGAAACACGGTTCGGGTGTTTCTTTTAAGGGATCAGAGATTTTACAAATGAAGACTAACACTGAAGCTTGTATAGATTCTGCGATGCTGAAATAGTACACTAAAGTTTGTGAAAATTGCAGCCCCAAGTACAGCCCCAAGAGGAATAAACGTGAGTGAAACATTAAATCGATAGGTTAAATAAAAACAATACACAGACTGCTGGCGTTGCAGATCTGTACATGCTCTCAGGACATGGGATTTAGTGAAATATAAAGCCTACACTTGTTGCAATCAGAGCCTCTGAGTGGGGTGGCAAGGAATTAAAGAGTAGCTGGATGTGTTCCTGGAGAATTTCTTTCGTGGTGCGTTGTTCGCAAATCTACAAGCATCAACAACGTTTGATCGATGACTCCGACAACAAATCTATCGGCCAAGCATCGCTCAAATACATTCACAAGTTCGACGTGCAACATGCCAGGTGTCGCTGCAGGCCAGGCAGGCAATTGTTTTCATCGAAGAATACATGGAGACTCCACGCCACAAACGTTCGAATTATGTCGTGCTGAAACATATCATGCAGATTTGCGAGAAGGATGAACAGTACCTTGGGCTCTTAAGATTTCTGTGATGTGTGGTTCCTTTCAGACAGGCCTCAATGCGTGAGAATGGAGATCGCATATTTTGTGTAATCATGCAGTGAACTACTTCGACTGACATTTTTCAGACAGTTACCCCAAACTGGGGTTGGGTGTGATGCAGCCAACGGTACAACACAGTGAAAGTGGGACACATTGGATACACACTGAGATGTTTTCGGAACAATGCAAGCTGACTCCACCAATCCAGCCTGTAGCAATGCAGAGAAGTTCTCATCAATTGCAGTAATCCAGCCTCAGGCCCACTGTGTGGTCGAAGATGTATGACTCCTTACGAAAAAGCCAACAGGGTACCTGTGGTCACGTTACATACTCCAGTACCTGTAGTGTTTGATCCCATGTGTTCCTCTTTTTGATATCCTCAAGGAATACTGTCACTTTATTTCTCATACACAGTTCGTTTGAGAGCTTTAACGAATTGATGTTGGTATAAAACTCTTTCCTAGAGATGCAAGAATCATATGTCACTGGACATATGTATTGACAGTCGTCAACGATCGTGTCCCCTGCGATCTGTAATAGAGATGGGTGATCTACCCTAAAACTTATTTAGTGAGCTACTTCATTCTATGGAGTGAGCGACCAGTGATTTGAGAAAATAGAGCAGTAGCTCTTCGAACATGAAATTTATTTCCAGTGATGTAAGTGAATGGAATGAAGATACTGTGGCCAGCTGCTGTAAGAGCGTCCTGTGCAACATGATGAATTAACCATGGTGGCATAAACCTTCAAAGCAAGAAGCGTCTCCCAAGCTACAGAAAAATATGCCATAGATGATGTGTATCTTACTATTGTGAGCAGATTTTGTCAGCCATGAAATGAACATAAAGTAAAGAATGATCAGCTTTTTAGAATGCTGCATTAACAAAATGGTTCAAATGGCTCTGAGCACTATGGGACTTAACAGCTATGATCATCAGTTCCCTAGAACTTAGAACTACTAAAACCTAACTAACCTAAGGACATCACACAACACCCAGTCATCACGAGGCAGAGAAAATCCCTGACCCCGCCAGGAATCGAACCCGGGTACCCGGGCGCGGGAAGTGAGAATGCTACCGCACGACTACGAACTGCGGACGCTGCATTAACACATAAAACACTTAGTCACCTCTTATTTCCAGTCCTGATTTGAAAAGACAGCTTACAGTGTGTACATAGGAGCTCACCTGGGAGTGACCAAGCTGCAAGGAACTGACTCATAAGACGTGGTGAACTAGCTCTCTGTTCACCTCTCCCCAGCAGCTCCTGACTCAGCATGGAGCAGATCACGGGTGAGCTAGTTAGGTCCCACCAGCTGCTCACTACTCGATGTCTACCCACCGCTTGATGGTCACTCACCACTCGATAGCCACTTCTTCTTGACAGCCACTCTTCACGCCCAATGAGTGAATGGGTAGGCTACCTCCCTTACCACTCCCAGCTCCACGCAAACTGGCTCTTGAAATGACTCAGGAGTTGCTCTGCTCATTGCCCTCTTTGCTCTTTCACTGATTCAGCTCACAGTTCCTCTTGGCTCATTCACACATTCGGTTTGCAGTTTGAACAGATTCCTTTTCGACACAACATTCTCCGTTTGAATTTCCCTCGTCATCTAAATTGTTCATTACAATAATAATGGAATGTATTATTCAATTTTACGTGTATATTAGTGCAAATGCATCTTAATAATATTTTAATGCCGGCCGCTGTGGCCGAGCAGTTCTAGGCGCTTCAGTCTGGAACCACGCTGCAGCTATGGTCGGAGGTTCGAATCCTGCTTCGGGTATGGATGTGTGTGATGTCCTTAGGTTAGTTAGCCAGCCATCTACAACCTAATGAAAACTTTAAATATGATTCCAGAGCGCTATCGGTTTTTAATCTACTAAAACGAAACGTGTATGGTAAGAAATACCTATTTTTGGTTGTCAAATGGCCAGATATAAACTGCCTTACTTTACTTACGTTACCCGCGACAATACCGACAGCCCGTCTGCTTCATTTCACCAGCAGGTGCAGTATCATTCACTACGCGCTATGGAAGTCATACGGCAGAAGTGGAATCTTATAAGGACATCCGACGTTGCATCTTGCAACATAAAGTCGCTTATTAGTGGACTACGACGAGACTATTACAAAACATTGTGATTTTCTTGTGACAACAGTACCACCAGTGAAACCTCTATAGATAGCAGATTTTTCCCTGATACTGCAATCGAGCGGAGGAGAATAGTTTGGCAGAACCGCAGGGAGTAAGTACGGTACGTCGATACAGAAAACGAGACGACATACCGCCGTCCGTTAAGCGGTCAAAACCGTCTGTGTCCGGTACCTTGTACTGGAAGGCGCGACAGACAGTGCTGAGTCTGAAGTCTGAGGAAACGTGGTTGTGGCTTGCTACAGAATAGCTTCCCTGGTTGCCATAGCGTCCCCGAAGTGGCGGTAGTAGAGAAACACATGTAACTAACCAAATTTACATATACGATTACAACACGTTTCACACCTTCAAAGCCGTATTTTGAAAACACAGCCACGTCTCACATTGCATCATGTACAATGTGGCAATACCCTGAAAGGTGTGCTGCACAAATGTAAGCCGCCAAAGAAATGCCACAACGCCGATAAGAAAATCTCAGTGTACAGCGCATACAGGTAGAGGTAAAACCGACCGGCTTTGTTAGTATCTTAAAAGGAGATCCAATAATTTTAAAAGGTAAGTTCAAACAAAGTTAAATAGACGAATATTAATTATTTTTGACCAAATGGGCAGTTTCATGCTTCTGGGGTAGGAATGGTGTTAGGGCAAGAAATGTTTAACCATTGATTTAAAAGACTTTTTATTTTACTAAATAGCAGATAACGGTAATTCGAAAATAACATCTTGCTAAAATCTCTTGACTTTATATAATACGTTCGTCTATCTTCGTTACCAAACATTCGAAAACGTCAAATGATGCAAGATATAGGAAATTCTGAGAAGAATAGGGGTAAGCTGTAGCAAAAGACGGGTAATATACAATATGTACAAGAACCAAGGGGGAGCAATAACAGTGGAAGACAAAGAACGAAGTGCACGGATTAGAAAGGGTGGAAGACAGGGATTTAATCTTTCACCCCTACTGTTCAATCTATACAACGAAGAAGCAATGACAGCAATAAAGGAAAGGTACAAGAGTGGAATTAAATTTCAGAGTGAAAGAATATCAAAGACAAGATTCGCTGATGACATTGCTGTCCTCAGTGAAAGTAAAGAAGAATCGAAGGAAGACGAAAGTAATGAGACGTAGCAGAAATGCGAACAGCGAAAAAGTTAACATCAGGACAGATGATTGCGAAGAAGGTAAGGTTTAGGAATTCCGCTACCTCGGCGGCAAAGTAACCAACGACGGACAGATCAGGGAGTACATAAAGACAAACTAACACTTGCAAAAAGGGAATTCCTGGCCAAGAGAAGTCTGCTAATATCAAACATAGGCCTTAGTTTGAGGAAGGAATATCTGAGAATGTGCGTTTGAGCACAGATTTCTATGGTAATAAAACACTGTGGGAAAACCGGAACTGAAGAGAATCGAAGCATTTGAGATGTGGTGCTACAGAAGAATGTTGAAAAGTAGATGGACTGACAAGGCAAGAAATGAGGAGGTATTCCGGAGATCAGCGAGGAAAGGTATGTATGGAAAACACCGACAGGAAGTAGGGACAGGATGGTATGACATCTGTTAAGACATCACGGAATATCTTCCATGGTACCAGAAGGAGCTATAGAGGGTAAAAAGCGTAGACGAAGACAGAGACTGTAATACAGCCAGCAAATAATTGAGGACGTACATTGCAAGTGCTACTCAGATGGTTCAAATGGCTCTGAGCACTATGGGACTTAACAGCTATGGTCATCAGTAACCTAGAACTTAGAACTACTTAAACCTAACTAACCTAAGGACATCACACAACACCCAGTCATCACGATGCAGATAAGTGCTACTCAGAGATGAAGAGGTTGGCATAGGTGAAGAATTCGTGGCAGGCTGTATCAAATTAGTCAGAATAATAGATGACTAAAAAACGTGCGACTTGGCATGGACTCAATAAGGCGTTGGCAGTCCCCTGCAGAAATATTGAGCCATGCTGCCTTTATAGCCGTCCATAATTGCGAGAGCTGCAGGTGCAGAATTTTGTGCACGAACTGATCTCTCGATTAGCTGTAAATTGTCTCCATGATGTCGAACGTAACCGTTTCCAGCCAATGATGGGTTCAGTTGTTCATTCAATGTAAACACAGTTCACACCATTATGGAGCACAGTGCCTTGTTTGACAACTTGTGTCCATAGTTTCGTGGAGTCTGTGCCACACTGGAGCCCTTCCGTCAGGTCTTACCAACTGAAATCGGGACTCAGACCAGTCACGGTTTTCCAGTCGCCCCACCGAAATGGTCACGAACCCGGGAGAGGCGCTTCAGGCGATGTCGTGCGTCGGTCGCCTACTGCCGTAGCCAACTAACTCCAAAATTTCGCCGTACTGTCTTATCAAGTACGTTCGTTGTATGTCCCGCATTGATTTCTACGGTTATTTCACGCAATATTACTTGTCTGTTAGCACTGAGAACCCTACACAAACACCGCTGCTCTCGGTCTTTATGTGAAGGGCGTCGTCCGTAGAGGGAGATAATGCCTGAAATTTGGCATTCTCGACACACTATTGATACTGTGGATCTCGGAATAACAATTTCCAAAATGAAATGTTCCATTTTGCGTATAAAGTCTGTTAATTCTCATGGTGCGGCCATAATCACTTTGAAAACCAATTGATATGAATCACCTGAGTACAAATGACAGCTCCGCGATTGCACTTCCCTTTTATACCTAGTGTACGCGATACGGCCGCCATTTGTATGTCTGAATATTGCTATCCGAAGACTTTTGTCTGCTCGGCGTACACTGATCAGCCAGAACATTATGACCACCTTCGTAACAGGCGGTGTGTGTACCTTTGGCACGGATAACAGCGGCGACGCGTCCTGTCATGGAAGCAATGATGCGTTGGTAGGAACCTGGAGGGAGTTGACACCACATCTGCTCATAAAAGTCATCTAATTCCCGTACATTCTGGGGAGGAGGGAGCGATGATCTCTGACGTTCAATCATCACCCAAATGTTTACGATAAGGTTGAGATCTGGCGAGTTGGAGGGGGATGGCAGCACAGTTGTGTTTCTCGAACCACTCCATCGCATTTAGGCCTTGTGATATTACGCGTTATCTTATTGAAAAATGCCACTGCCGTCGGGAAACCTGATCACGAAGGGGTGTACGTGGTATGCAATCAGTGGACGACACTCTTTCGCCATCATGGCGCATTGCACAGCTACACTGGACCCAGGAATGCCCACGAGGATGTTCCCCAGAGCATAATGGAGCCACCGTGAGCTTGTCGCCGTCCCGCAGTACAGGTGTCAAGGAGCTGTTTCCCTGAAAGACGGCCGATTCGTGACCCTCCATCGGCGTGATGAAGAGGGAATCGGGATTCACCGGACCATTCAACGCTCTGCCACTGTGTCAACGTCCAATGGCGATGGTCACCTGCTCATTTTAGTCTTAGTTGCTGATGTCGTGGTGTTAACATTGTCTCATGCATGTGTTGACGGCTGCGCGGAGGCCCATAGTTAGGATGGGACACACTTGCACTCTGTCCAGCATTAAAGTCTGACGTTAGTTCTGCCACAGTTCGCCGCCTGTCCTATTATACCAGTCTGCCCAGCCTGCGACGTCCAACATCTGAAATTATGGGTGACCGCTCAACCCCACGATGTCTGGATGTGGTTTTACATTCGTGTCTCCACATATTGAAGACAATCACCAAGGCACAAAACACCAGACAAGTCGGGTCATCACAACCCGCCCTCAGTCAATCTCAGATAGATGTGAGTGTATCATTCCTCGGCTGGTGGCTCTGCTTTCGCCTGGACGCGTTTATATCGATAATAGATCGGTGGTCATAATGTTGTGCTGATCACTGTATTTGATACTGGTTCTGTGAAGACTACTGTAAGAAATTTTTCTTACTGAGTACGTAACGCTTGTTGTTTTCTCTTGCGCCAGTTGCACGGCACTTCAGCACGGGAATCCTACCCTGTTATTTACGCTGTACAACGACTATACTTCGCCCGCCCTGAAACGTTGATCTAATGAGCGCAGGCAACAACGCCAAGCGCGGCTGGAAAAACGGCGCGCACCGTCCGCTGGCGAGGCAGCCGGCGGCGATGCATACAAAGCGCCGTTAACACGCCGCCACCAGCACCAGGCGAAGCAGGAGCAGCAAAGCGAGCCCGGGGCCGCTCCCAGGAATAGCTGCGCCACTTCTGATAACAGCCGGCGGTTAGCTGAATTTATGCATGAGGCCAGACAACATACTGCCGTTTACCACACACGTTCGTACTCCCAACCACAGCCGTCTTTATTGACGGCGCGCTGCATCGTCTTTCGCGCTATATGCGTGCCTTTAGCTAAACAACGAGCGAGGTGGCGCAGTGGTTAGCACACTGAACTCGCATTCGGGAGGACGACGGTTCAATCCCGTCTCCGGCCATCCTGATTTAGGTTTTCCGTGATTTCCCTAAATCGTTTGAGGCAAATGCCGAGATGGTTCCTTTGAAAGGGCACGGCCGATTTCCTTCCCAATCCTTCCCTAAACCGAGCTTGCGCTCCGTCTCTAATGACCTCGTTGTCGACGGGACGTTAAACACTAACCACCACCACCTTTAGCTAAACACTGCTGTCTCCGGTGTAACATTTTTGCCCATTTTGCAAGGACGCTGTCTTTCTCTTGCTTCATACTGGTGCAGCTTAACTGATGGTGAAAATTTATTCTAGATCGAGTTGTAGAATTCCTCTGTGAATTGCTACGAATATTCAGTTAACTAGGAATAAGACACTCGTGCAATCGTCGTCAAACTGCGGCCAGCGGGCAGAGTGCTCGAATCAGATGCTCGTGCGGCTCGCAGTTTTCAGCCGTTTCTTTATAATGATACGCTTCTAGGAACTATCTAACACCAGAATTCAAAAACGTCAACTCACATCAAGAGCCTCTTGAGAATGTATTCTTCTTGCTGAAGAGAGATAGTAGTGTTTCACACTGAAGCACCAAAGAAACCGGCAAAGGCATGTGTATTCAAATACAGAAATATGTAAAGAGGTAGAATACGGCACTGCCGTCGGCAACAACAAGTGTCTGGCGCAGTTGTTAGATTGTTTACTGCTGCTACAATGGCGGGTTAGCAAGATTTAAATGACTTTGAACGTGGTGCTATAGTCGGAGCACGAGCGATGGGGCACAGCATCTCCGAGGTAGCAATGAAGTGGGGAATTTGCAGTACGACCATTTCACGACTGTATCGTGAATCTCAGGAATTCTGTAAAACATAAAATTTCAGACATTGCTGCTGCTGGAAAAAGATCCTAGTCCAACGACAACTGAAGAGAACCGTTCAACGTGACAGACGTGCAACCCTACCGCAAATTGCTGCAGATTTCAGTGCTGGGCCATCAACAAGTGTCAGCGTGCAAACCATTCAATGAAACATCATCGATACGGACTCTCGGAGCCGAAGGCCCACTCGTGTACCCTTCATGACTGCACGTCACGAAGCCTGTGTTGGGCCTGTCAACACTGACATTGATGACTGAAAACATGTTGCCTGGTCGAACGAATCTCGTTTCAAATTATATCGAGCGGGTGGACGTGTACGGGTATGGAGACAACCTCACGAATCCAGGGACCCTGCATGTCAGCAGGGGACTGTTCCAGCTGCTGGAGGCTCTGTAATGGTGTGGGGCGTGTGCAGTTGGAGTGAAGGGGGGCACCTGGTACGTCTAGATACGACTCTGACAAGTGAGATGTACATAAGCATCCTGCCTGATCACCTGCATCATGTCCATTGTGCATTCCGCTACAGTCTAGAACCGCGCGACCCCTACGGTCGCAGGTTCGAATCCTGCCTCGGGCATGGATGGGTGACGTCCTTAGGTTAGTTAGGTTTAAGTCGTTCTAAGTTCTAGGGGACGTATGACCTTAGAAGTTGAGTCCCATAGTGCTCAGAGCCATTTGAACCATTCCGACAGACTTGGACAACTCCAGCAGGACAATGCGACATCCCCCACGTCTAGAATGCTACAGAATGGCTCCAGGAACACACTTCTGAGTTTAAACACTTCAACTGGCCACCTAACTCCCCAGACATGAAAATTATCGAGCGTATGTGGGATGCCTAGAAACGTGCTGTTCAGAAGAAATTTCCACCTTCTCGTACTCTTACGGATTTATGGATGGCCCTGCAGGATTTATGGCGTCAGTTGCCTCCAGCAGTACTTCAGACATCAGTAAAGTCCATGCCACGTTGTGTTGCGGCACTTCTGAGTGCTCTCTTAGGCTCTACACGGTATTAGGCAGGGATACGAGTTTCTTTGCCTCTTCAGTGTAACCGACGTCGATGAATTCGTCCGTGAGCTTAAACGTTTTCCGTTTACCTCAGGGAAAGGGTGGTAAGTAGTGCGACCACTGCAGGGTTGATAGGGGTGAGAGGGGGAATATTTTATTATTTGCCTTCAAATGTTGAGAATTCACAAGCGTCAGCAACTCGAACCGACCAAGCGGAAGCATAGAGGATTCGTGGACACACATTATAGGAGTAGAGACAGTCACCTTCAAATATGGTACATGGTTTTAACGTAGCAATTAACATTATATCACATTAAGGCTGTCGTAATACAATGAAGTGAGTAACAGAAAAATGACAGTCAAGATATTTAGTAAAATTTGTGGATTTGTGTAATGTGATAATTAATGTTGTTAATTAATATAATATACTAATTTATGAGGTTAACAATTAATGGCCGTAACGGAACTAGAGGTCATTGCATAATTTTGGTCTGTAACAGTGCTGCTGCCTGCCGAGAAGTGGTCACACTTGTTCTAATATACAGCGTCATTGTTGTTAGTGAGCTGGCAGAGGCTTGTTACTTCATTTTTTAAAACAAAACTTTTTTCGTTTTGAGTTGCCTGATGGAAGATAAGTCATTTATATTATTGTTGTTATATAACTTGTATGAAGAGTAATTTTTTTTACATCAATGTTTAAAGAACGTCTTTTGGTCTACAGATGTAGCTTCTTGTTATTTATTTCAGTTTCGTGGTTTCTTAAACTATCCTAAGGACAAACACACACACCCATGCCCGAGGGGGGACACGAACCTCTTCCGGGACCAGCCGCACAGTGCCTGACTGCAGCGCCGAAGACCGCTCGGCTAATCCCGCGCGGTAAACAAATAATAAAGCGGATGATACTTACTTCTAAACCCTTCTATATATAAAGTTATCATCTCTGATTCTATTCCTTTCTGACAATTTTGAATTAATAAAATTATATTATTTAAAACCGCGTCTGTTCTCTTATATTTGGTCTAATACGGTTGACTAGATAGAAAATGGTCTGCTGCAGCCACTTGTTCTTTCAGATGTAAGGGCGTGAAGACGCCTAGAAAACACGCCCTAAAATCAGAAAAACAAGCATGCGATCATGTTGCTTTGATGCTGGCCACATTAGCCGCTTAGTTAAGGGAAATTGGTCACTACATAAGCCTTCAAAATGCATGTAGTTCTTATACGTTATTTTATTTTTCGCTTAAAAAGTTTGTGTGATACCTTATAATACGTAGATTCAGAATGTGTAAGTGGCACGTTTCTATTAATAACCATGGTTTGGGAAAATTCAGTTGCCCTCTGTGTGACCGCCTTACACCCCGCCTTGCCTTGTTGTAGGGGAATCACACTGAACTATCAGATTATCACGACACGCCTCCTTGGCTGCTACATACGCCAATTCGTTTCCCTTAATGGCCATGTACCCTGACATCCAGCAGGAAGACGCCTTTGTAGGTAGAGAAGGGCGTCCTACATATCATGGACTATTTTACCTGCTGGATACAACAGTTGTAGAGTGACTGACACGTAGGGAGACGGAACAGACGAGCAATTTAGCAGTTGCAAAACATCCGATCCGCTCCAATGTCCGCAAGATCGCGTATAATTCTGCGTAGAAAACAGTCAAGTCTTAAAGAAATCGGATCTTGAGGGCACGATCAGGCCAAACAACAGAGCAACAAAGGGAGTCTTGCTCATTACACAAATCCGTGAATACACTCATAGAGTTGCGGTGCTCATTTAAAATGTTAGGAGATATTGTATGAAAAACAAATACAGCAGCGCATGCTCTTCTGTATCACACTGCATCTAGAATTACTCTGCGCCTTGGTGGCAGTTGGTTAATACCATGGATTTGGATTTCCCCACACCAAGTGGCTTCAGCATACGCTTCACGTGGATCAGAAACGCCTTGCTGGCCCTGGACGACTGGAGGAAAGGCGTACCAAGCTGGGCGAGTAACATTGTGGTATGAAGGTGAATTGGAGCAGCGAGGTACTTGACGTCGTCAGAAAACGCTGCTGCGTGGTGAGTGACAGTTCCCCAGCCTCAGCACAGAGGCTAGTTATAGGGCTGGTCCAGTAAGCATTTGTTCCCAGCCTGATCCCCTTAGGGCGGATTGCGGATTCCGTTAATAATGTTCTGGCAAGAAGGTTACGCTGATCCGTGCATTGTGCACTCATAGTCTAGCCGTGATCGCATAAAAGCTTATAAATCTGTAGCAGACGCGCCCTATCCACTCCTCAAGAACAGTGGCTAAATCACTTTATGATGTTAAGTGCCTTCTGGCCCCTTATCTTAAGGTCCTTTAAATTTGGTAAACATGACAGTTTTGAAGAAAAAATTAGGCCCAGATATGTCATTAAGTCTTTAAAATATAGAGTGGTGTCTCCCACAAGCAAAATTACGTAAGACGACGATAACGATTAAAATGAACATGAACACACACAAACACACACATCTGCGGTAAATGTAAAACCTACCTTTGCATTCTACTCTCCAAACCTCTCCACTGTAAGTTGCAATTGACGACTATTGGAGGAGGTAGAAGATATTGAAAAATCGTTCACGAATGAGGAGCACTGCAAGGGACTCCCACAGTACCCGTTATACTGTAAATGGTACGTCAAAAAAGGTGACACGTAAAACAGTCGCCAGGGGAAAATTATGTGATAGAACGCCAGCAACTCGATATCGAAAAAAGCGTTTCGATAAGAAGGGCCGACGGTATATGCGGAGGCGACCATGATAGCCATGGAGCTGTCCGAGAATAGTGTTCCACCAAGCAGTGTCGTACGCTGTACTGATTGCGGGAAAGACTCATAAACAATGTTCTTACCGCCTCCACGGTATTTACGAGAAAATACGCTCCGGGTCGTTCTAAATGGTGATCACCTCAGCGCGCTCAGCATTCGTTTGCTGGGTACGGGCTTGGCGAGCCCCGATTTCCTGAGCTGAGGACTGGTAAGCGCAGTCAGTCCTCTGTCACTGCAGGCTCTCGGCACGCAACCACAGTGTGGCGCCACGC
The DNA here is from genome assembly GCF_023864275.1 of Schistocerca cancellata. Taxonomy (NCBI): domain Eukaryota; kingdom Metazoa; phylum Arthropoda; class Insecta; order Orthoptera; family Acrididae; genus Schistocerca; species Schistocerca cancellata. The sequence continues at coordinate 692,861,725 of NC_064626.1, forward strand.
TGGAACGTTGTGTCCCATGGGGAACGGACCCCGATCCCGGTGATGTAACAACCTCCACAAAAAGTCCTCAGTAACAATAGTCAATCTGTAGCTGTCAAGTCAAACAAAATTTAAGAAGTTGGTCCTTCTTATTGGAACGCTTCTTTCGATACCGAGTTTCTTTCGTGGTGTCACATAATTTTCCCCAGGCAACTGTTTTAAGTGTCACCTTTTTTTGACGTACCATTTACTGTATAACGGGTACGGTGGGAGTCCCCTGCAGTGCTGCTCAGTTACTGTTGGCATGAATTTAACGGTTCCTATTTATCCACTGCGTACCGTGTTCTTGGCCAGGTTAGCGTTTTACCAAAAGTCATTCTTCACAACAAAATCATGCCGAAGGTTATGAGGGAGAGGTCGTGTGAACTTTCAGAAGAATTCAAGACTCAGTTTATTGAAATTGGTGGCATCGATCGGCAAAGTGTCGTCTTCGAAGTAAATATTGCAATCGGTGATTAGCGTCAAAGAAACAGAAGAAGCCGCCACATCCAGAACACCAAACATTTAAAGAACATTGAAGCTAAGGCGCGTGTCAGGGTAGTTCAGAGTCCGAAAAGCAGCGGTCACCGTATGAATTCCGTAGGGATCTTGTCTTGGGTTTAATCCAGTCAATAATTAGAGTCCACAAGCTAAACAATCCCGCGTTAAAACTATTTCTTGAGAGGTAAACACAAACGTCAATACCAGATGACAGCACTGTGAGAAATCGTAACATGGAGCAATTTAGAGAAAATAAAAGAGGCAGTTGGCAGATGTGAAGTGGGATTGGCTTTAGATGTAACTAATGATGAACTGTAAGGATGTGTTTTTAATGTGTTGGTTTTTCCATTACCTGCTGATATGCAAAACCTATGCTTTTTAAAATGTACGAATTCTAGAAGACAAATGTCCGCACGATAATACAGTCATTCAACGACTCATAAATGAACCTGTGACCCGGGGGGCATACAGTACGAAAAATTCACCCTTGTGATGCCTGATCAAGCACGCTACATTCTTTCGGTTTTCCAACAGCTGAAGAGCACGCACCCGAACATCAATCATGTGGCATGTATACTGAGGTTACAAAAGTCATGGGATAGCGATATGTACATATACAAAAGGCGACAGTATCGCTTACGCAAGGTATAAAACGGCAGTGGTTGACGCAGCTGTCATTTGTACTCAGGTGACGAGATTATAGCCGCACAACGAGAATTGACAGACATTGAACGCTAGAGGCATGGAACATACCAATCCGGAAATCGTTAGCGAATTCAATAGTTAGAGATCCACGGTATCAAGAGTGTGCAGAGAATACCAAATTTCAGGCATTATGTTTTACCACGGGCAATGCAGTGGTCTACGGCCTTTACTTAGCAACCGAGAGCAGTGGAGTCTGCGTAAAGTTGTCAGTGTTAACATACAAGCAGCGCTGTTCGAAATAACCGCAGAAACTAGTCGGATCTTGTGCCTTTGCTAACAGCACGACATCGCCTCGCCTGCAGGGCCTGTCGTGAGCCGGAAAACAGTAGCCTGGTCCGATGAGTCTCGATTTCAGTTGGTAAGTGCTGATAGTAGGGAGCGAGTATCACGCAGACCCCACGAAGCCATGGACTCAAGTTGGCAGCAAGGCACGTTGCAATGTGGTGGCGGCTCCATGCAATGGCCTTGGTCTTCTGGACCAACTGAACAGATCGTTGACTGAAAATGGTTATGTTAGGATACCTGGAGACCATTTTCATCCATTCATGTACTTCAAGTTCCAAAACAACTATACTGTATATAGTCACCAGCCCACAAATGTTCGCGAACGTTCTGAAGAACATTGTGGACAATTTGAGTGAATGAATGATTTGCCCACCCATATCGCCCAACATGAATCCCCTCGATCATTTATGGGACGTAATCGAGAACTCAGTTCGAACACAACTTCCTGCTCGGCAGTTATGGAAGCCTATAGCGGCAGCATGGCTCAATATTTCTCCAGGGGAGTTCCAGCGACTAGATGAGTCCGTGGCACATCGAGATGCTGCACTACTCTGGGCAAAAGGAGGTCCGACACGATATTAGGCGGCGTGCCATGAGTTTCGCCACTTCAGTGTATTGTACATGGTCTACACCGTGTCTGCGAAATTATCAGGGAGAATTACCGCAGATTAAATGACTTAATTGCTGCTTTGAAGAAGATTCTGGTAAAGGCTCCCAGTCATCAATATCTGTATTAAGAAATGACAGGGCTCCACCTTCCGCAGTTTCCTGTCATCACAAGGTGGGTTGCTTGGAGAAGATGTACAGTTTCTTTCTTCGAAAATTCTTATGAAAACAAACTCTTCATAAGTACCCTACCCTCAATGGACGCATCAGGCCGCAAGGAAGCCAAACAATTGGTCAGCAACACAGATCTCAAGTATTTGCAGTGTACGGCTACAAGTATTTGTCTGATGTGATTCAGAGTTTGGAAGAAGAAGGTACGGAAAAGGACGGACAGTGCAAGAAGTTGACGAGTATTAGGGATACCCTTGGCGGATTTACTAAAGACAAATTCGAATTACATATGAAGAACAACCCAGATGTGGATATCTTTGCAACTTCGAATTTACTTTACGGGTGATGACTAGATATACTGCATTAGCTTCTGCAGACGTCGAGCAGAGTTTCTCCGGACATAAGGAGCTATTGAGTTCAAAGCCCCAGCGATTTAAAGTAAAAAAAACAGTCAAATGATGTGTGTAATCTAATATAACAGAACCCTGTAAACGGGGCAAAGAAAGGTAAGGTAGCTGGTCTACTCCAAAATAAAGTGATTTCATCACCACGTAGTTTCTGCCTTTTTGTAAGTTTTTCAGAACCTTTTTCTTCCCTTTTTTGGACAAAATTTGGACCTTAAAGTCTTTTCACTACTTATAATTGCAGTCGAGTGCAAGCTATAGCTCACTTCTTGCTCCCTGTATTTTATCCCCTCTACCTCCAGAAATCCAAAAAGTATATTCTAGTCAAATCATAAAAAGCTTTCTCTTAATCTATGAACGCTATAAATGTAGATCTGACTTTCTTCAGTGTCTCTTTGAAGATAAGTCGTAGTCAATATTGTCTCCTGTGTTAATACATTCTCCGCAACGCAAACTGATGTTCCCAGAGGCCTGCTTGTATGAATCTTTTCATTACTTTGTAAATAATTCGTGTTAGTGCTCAGAATGTTAACTCGCCATACGTCAACCACAAAAATGTTCCGGGACTACGTTAACCCATTATCAAATGCTACAAAACAAGAAATACATCGCACTACTACACGTACTTACGACTCCTGCAGTAAAACGTACGTTAGAATTTCTGTCCCATTAGGCACAATCAAAAGTAAAATGCCGGCAGCAAACATGCATTATCAAACGTAAAACTTTTCTTTGATCTCTTATTGGCGCATGATACTCTCACAAGGCTCAGTTGTAAACTTGAAGACAGTTGCCTGCACCTACCACAGATACTACTATCCTGTAACGCATACATCGCATCCCCCACCGATGCTACTACCGTAAAATCTTTGAACTATATGTCAAGTTCTAGCAAATCCTAAGAAAAAAATACTGCAATTTTATTGCGATGTGTGTATCCTCACAAAACGACAAACAGGACAAATTAAAACCTGTTTCTCAACGCGGACGTCGCTGAAGTTGGTCCAGAAATGCTCCTTGGGCACTTCTGTCTTCTCATTCAACACGCTGACGCATTAGTCTCCTAAGGCTCGAAAAATTTCAACTTCTTCTTAACTAAACAGCAGCCGCTATTTTCTCTTGAAAGTAGAATACAGTCATTCTGTGTGTGATACTATCCATCGAATGCCGCTCATTCTTGAAGTGCTTAGCCACCAACGAGCCAATCTCTTTATTATTATGCTCTGTAAACTTTTGATTCAAATTTCTTCCCATTAGGTTTTAATACGTCCTGTTTGTTATTTTATATGGAGACGCAGATTCCAACGTAAGTGCAGTCTTGGGCTTGACATAGTGTTCAAAGATTTTATGGTAGACAGTAGCATCTGTGGGTACTGTGATATATCCGTTACAGGATACTACTGTCTTTGGTAGGTGAAGGCAGCTGCCTTTAGTTTACAACTGAGCCGTGTGAAAATATTACGCGCCAAAATAAGATCAAGGAATAGTTTATGTTTGACAGTGCATGTTTGCAATTGGCTTTTTACTTTTGACGGTACCTAATCACACAGAAACTTGAAGGAACGTTATACTGCAGGACAACATAGGTATTTACATGGACATTTACATGGTATTTCGGTGTATTTCCTTGCTTTGTAGCACTCGATGATGGATAACGTAGTCCCGTAACGTGTTTTGGGAAATATCACACACTAGCCAACGGGTGCGTAACATTATCAGAACTAATTCACGAGCCTTGTATGATGGCTTCACTACAGATAATTGGTGTTAATATTTGGCAACCATAATTTACTAAACTGACGGCTCGGTGACATAATACTATTTGTCAGCACATACAGTGGAACTGATATTGTTACATCGTATTTCACTTGTTTCATAAATCTTGTACACAACGTGGAATAATTTTGTCAGGGCTGGGTCTCTAGAGGATCGCAATAAATTTTTCAGAAGCTAGAAATGTAGCGCCAATTTCATTGCGAGGTGCTTTTAATACTTTCGGCAACGAAACTATGTCCCGAAATCTGGGAGAAAATCTGGAGAGATTCTGGTAATATCTAAAGTAGAACAGCGGAAAGACACAATCGTTACCTACACTGCGTGACAACAAAGGTGATTTTACTGATGACAGTGCCATTAAAGCGGATATTCTATATACCGGTCTCCGAAATTCCTTCACCAAAGAAGGCGAAGTAAATATTCCAGAATTAGAACCGAGACCAACTGCCAACATGAGTAATTTAGAAGGAGATATCTTCGGTGTAGAAAAGCAAGAAGGGCGTATCTTAGATGTAGAAAAGCACCTTAAATCGCTTAAAAAACACTAGCTCTCCGGTATTGATTGCATACAAATCAAGTTCCTCTCAAAGTATATTGATACAACAACTCCATATTTATCAACCATATACAACGTATTGCGCTTTGTAGGATCTGTACCTACAGATTGGAAAGTTGTATAAGTCACACTAATAACCATGAACGAAAATAGAAGTAATCTGCTGAATTACAGACCCATATCGCTAATGTCGATTTGCAGTAGGATTTTGGAACATACGTATACTGTGCTCGAACGTTATGACTTAACTTGAAGATAACGATTTACTGACAAACAGCCAACACGTATGCAGAAAATATCGTTCTTGTGAAAGACAACTAGCTCTATATTCTCACGAAGTAATATGGCTTCAAATGGCTCTGAGCACTATGGGACTTAACATCTATGGTCATCAGTCCCCTAGAACTTAGAACTACTTAAACCTAACTAACCTAAGGACATCACACAACACCCAGTCATCACGAGGCACAGAAAATCCCTGACCCCGCCGGGAATCGAACCCGGGAACCCGGGCGTGGGACGAAGTAATATGGCGAAGTCCAATTGAATGTATATTTTTGGATTTACAGAAGGTTTCTGACACTGTACTTCACAAAGGCACTTCTAATCAAATTGCGTATCGTCTCAGTTGTGCGACTGGACTCGTGATTAACTGTCAAAAAGTTCACAGTTCGTGGTAACTGACGGAAAGTCATCGAGTAAAACAGTAATATCTGGCGTTATTCAAGGAAGTCTTATAGGCCCTCTGCTGTTCCTGATCTACATAAACGATTTAGGAGACAATCTGAGTAGCATTCGTAAATTGTTTGCAGATGATGCTGTCGTTTATCATCTTATAAAATCATCAAATAATCGAAACAAATTTCAAAACGATTTAGATTAAGGTAGCTGTATGGTGCTAAAAATGGCAATTGACTGTAGATAATGAAGAGTGTGAAGTCACCCACATGAGTATCAAAAGTAATCCGCTAAATTTCGGTTATACGATAAATCACACAAATATATAGGCTGAAAATTCGACTAGGTACTTAGGGATTACAATTATGAATAACTTAAGTTGGAACGATGACATAGATAATGTTGTGGGTAAAGCAAACCAAAGACTACGATCTATTAGCAGAACAATGTGAAAATGCAACAGGTCTACTAAAGAGGCTGCTTACACAAAGCTTGTACGTCCGCTTTTGGAGTACTATTGTGCGACGTGGAATCCGCATCAAATAGGGTCGACGAAGGACATCGAAAAAGTTCAAAAAAAAGGGGAGTGCGCTTTGTACTATCGTGAAGTGAGGGAGAGAGCGTCACGGTTGTGATACGTGTATGGGGATGGCAATCATTTTGAAAAAGACGTTGTTTGTTGCGGCAGGATCTTCTAATGACATTTCAATCATCAATTTTCTCCTCAGAGTGCGAAAATATTTTGTTGGTCTCCACGTACATAGGGAGGAATGATCATCATAATAAAATAACAGAAATCAGAGCTCGCACAGAAAGATTTAAGTGTTCGTTTTTCCTGCGCGCTGTTCGAGAGTGGAACGATAGACAAATAACTTGAAGGAGGTTCGATGAACTCTCTGCCAGGCACTTAATTGCAAATTGCAGAGTAATCATGTAGATGTAGATTTAGAAGTTTGAGGGAATGTTATCTACTCCAACAGCTTTGTTTTCACCTAGGGAGTTTTAGTGCACTGGCAAATTACTCGTGCAGTAACATATCTCCCACTCCATCTTTATCTATTTTACCTTGCCTTCAAATCCACTTAGCTATTTTATACATTTTCCCCACATTTTTGCCTTCTTTGCTTAGTACTGGCTCGCATCTGAGCCCTTAATATGCACAGAACTGCTTCTCATTTTTTTCCAGAGATTTTTAATTTTTATATAGGCGGCATCTATTTTTCATATTGATGCTTCTGCATCTTAGCTTTTTTCCTTTAGCCATTCCTTCTTAGTAATTTTGTACTTTCCGTCAATTTCATTTTTCAGACCTCTGTATTCCCCTTTGTCTGCTTCATTTGCTCCAATTTAATTTTTTTATCCTTAAGTCAATTAAATTCAATATGTAATGTGTTATCTTGCAGAGTGGAGCTGCAGTTTAACATGGACGGCGCAGGTGCAGATAAATCTCTGTTTAACATGGATGCAAAAGACATTCAACTTTCCAGAGAGGAAGGATTATTGGTAGATAAGAATTAACATTTTTCATTTAATAAATGCGTGAAATGTACTCGGTGTCTGCGTGGTCGCAGCACTGAGAGTTAGCACCAGCCGGCATATGCGTGGTGCCTGGTTTGGAGACACGGCGCGCTGGCGGCCTGTCGGGGCTACCATTTATTCATGCCGCCCGGCCCGTGACCTCTGGCAGAGCAGTGAGGGTGGGAGGGGGAGCGGGGAACAGAGGAGGAAGGTAGACGGATCGGGGAGAGGGAGGATGGAAGCACGAGAGAGAGGCAGCCAGACAGAGAGAGAGAGAGAGAGATACTCATTTGAATTTTACACATGCACCAAAACTCACGGTGAATGCTTGATTTTTCATTATCGAATCCCGCTCACATATCCGCTATAGGATAAATTTTTGAAGAGCAGATCACGCACTACTGTGGAAATACAGACCTCCTAAAGAACGATCCTCTGTGCGATGTTACAACGAACAGCAAGACAGCTCAAGTTCTTTCAGCATAAAATAGTAATACTAATTTCGTATTGCTCATGGCATGCAAGTCTTTCAACTAGACGCCACTTCGGCGTTTTTTGCGCCTCTAATCCACTCAAATTATTCAACAGAGCAAAACGGACCTACAGTTTAACTTGGGTTCCATACTACGTATCGTTACTGGAGACTCGACAGAAGGGTGAGACTTGAACGCTAGATTAAAGGAAAACTGAAACTAGATGAATATACTTCGTTTTTTGTACTCGACGATCGAAAAATTTCACGACTAACCAGAGGGAACATGTCATATACATCTAAATAGCAACTACCATCTGATAACTGGCGTTATTTTTGTAGGATAAATGTCAATAAGAAAACTGGCTCAGTTGTGATAAACTGGAACCTAGCGTTTGAGTTTGTTGGGAAGAATATGTGCATTAAGAGAGTCACTAATATATTGCAATTTAAGATCCCTTCATGTGTTAAAAAGGAATTCACTGTTTCTTCTAAATTTTAAGTATTATTTTTGCGTAAGAAACAAACACATCGGTAGACAATTTTTTGCCACATCCAGCTAGAGCAACATCTTACACATCACGAGTTTTCCTAATAATCCAGGAAGATATTTAAATATTTTTTTTATTCCAGCTTCGGATCGCAAAATGTTTTTTATGTATCAGGTTATTAATATTGGTGCGTAATAACCATCTGGGGTTTTTTGTACACACGGTTTGCTAATCATGTCGAGTCGGCACTGAACCGGACGCACATAAGAATTTGTTAAACCTAACTCCAATAAAAATTTATAAAAATATACCTTTAGTTACGAAATTTGAAATGGGCGTGGCGTTAATATCTGGCTAGTAGTTTGAAATAATCGTAAAAAATTATTATTTTGTGACAGCAACAAAGACAACAGATGTCTTGAGCTCTACCTTCAAGTATCATAGAGCCGTTACGATGAAGTGAATTGAAGACCCCACGGAAAAAAACCGGGGAAGTGCATTTCAGTAGAAAATGAATTTATGGCACATTTCGTTGATCAGTCGTCGGTACTGCAAGGCAGTTAAAATGGCTTTCAAATAACATGGAGAGGTACCAACATACAAAATGATTTACTTTTAGTGGTAACGGAAAGAACGTTCTAAACTAATTTTCTCACCGAAAGAATGGGGCAAGTCCAAGATTTGCTCTACTACTTTCAGTACAGCTTTTAGGTCAGTTTGGTTGTCGATGTAAACATGATCGGTTGCGTTTACTACTCTGTGTTGTTGCCTTATAGTAATAGTGATTAGTCTGAAGCGTGGCGGTAGTGTGGTCCTCTTAGGATCTTTAAAATTTGTGGATTATCACAAGATGGTGACAAGCCATCTGTTAATCAATCAGCTAAAAAGAGAAAAGGTTATGAGAGAATGGGTAATGTTTGTAGGGACCTTAGGGCAATGTCTCATGTGTTAGACACTGTTTGAGAGTTTCAAACGAATCAAACTCCACGAGAGAGGCCAACTTTAATTTGTTACGTGACTGGTATGACAAATCTTCCTATTTAACCAGCTTAATTTCTGTGACATTAATTGCTCGTAGAAGGCCTAGGCAGGACGATTCCATTGCCAGAGATTGCTCTTTACTAGACATAGTGAGAATCTAATGAAATGATACCATAAGTGAAATTCCTGTTTGCCAAAAGGTCTTAATTGCTTTGCATAGAAATATCTTTTTACTACTTCAGCGTACATCAAATGTATAACAGTGATGCAAAATTTACATTTACACCGAAGATTTTGGTAATAAAGGAGCGAATTAACTTATTAGTCTTTTGCACAATTTTGTGAGTGCAAAGCGTGATACAAAAGTAAGGGTTCTTGTAATGTTTGGTGATTCGTGCTCAGTACAGGATAAGAACTATGCAGTATTCCTATACGGTCACTATGTCGTTCATACCATTAGGAGATTAGATAGTGCCAAAATAGTATTTTCAATAAGAGGACAGTCCCGACAAAAAAGCTACTGGAGAGTTACCAAAAGACAGGGATCCATGCCTATGAAACCCCAGTAGTGAATCCAAGGTCCTATAAAGCCTTTGCTGTCTAACAAGATAGTATACAAAGTTGAATGACCTTTCTGAAAGCACATCAATTGAATTCGCAATTGCGAATAAGCATTACCATCAGGTGAAGAATGGAATGAAGACAATAAAAGTTTGTGCCAGACCGGGACTAGAACCCGGATTTCCCGCTTATCGCAAGCGGTCGCCTTACCTTTTTTTTTTATCTCAGTTTGTTCCTTATTGGTCGTCGTATTTATTCGGAGTGTCTCTTGACGCTTGTTCAAGTTCATCGTTGATCCATTAACTCAGTTTTCGTTACAGAGGGCACCTAATCCTCTGACCGAACACTGTGAGCTACCGCGCCAGCGTACCATTTGACTATCCGTGCACGACTCATGGCCATACGCATACTTCCATATGTCGTCTACGACCTGTACTCGTACATCCATTACATATATTCGCTTACAGGTGAGATATTGTACTTGAAAGTCACTTGCGCAGTGTCGGCAGATAAATACGATATTGCAGTACCTGTGTTATTCTGATTACGATGCGAAGTGCCTTTGGACAGGGACGCATGTCCAGACAAACAGGCACTGAGGCGACCACAGCCATTACGAAACACACAAAATGAATTCGCAATCAGCTGTAGAAGAATGACGACAGTGAAAATCTGTGCCGGAACGGGACTCGAACCATTTGATGAATACAGGTCGCAGACGCATGGTTGACGACATATGGAAGTTTGGGTCTGGCTTTGAGTCGGGCACGGATAGCCAAATTGTCAGTCGGCCTTTGGCTGTGGTGAGGCGCGCACGCCTTGTTTCAAGTGGTTCAAATGGCTCTGAGCACTATGGGACTTAATATCTGTGTTCATCAGTCCCCTAGAACTTAGAACTACTTTAACCTAACTAACCTAAGGACATCACACACATCCATGCCGGAGGCAGGATTCGAACCTGCGACCGTAACAGTCGTGCGGTTCCGGACTGCGCGCCTAGAACCGCTAGACCACCGCGGAAAGTGGGCATTTATCACCAAGGTGGTGGGGGAGGTCTTATGTCAGCATCGTTTACGTGATATGAAGTGCCCCCACCCCCCTCTCGATGCGATGAACGTTTACGTGCATACGTTTATTCGTCTGCAGCACGTCAATAGCTTCTTAGAGACAATGCAGCACCTTTCCCTGACGAGCGAACTCTTCTCACCAAGATACCTGCAGCGTCTGATGAGGTTCGTATGATGGTGGAATGAGTCAGGATTTTCTAAGAAGACGTTATACTTGTATTGATATGGTTCTCGCCATTTTGAACACCTTCCGTAATGTACAACATTGTCGAGTTAACAGTACATTATCCTTGTTGAACTTGTCCTTTTTGTTCCTGATGTTCGAAACGTTTCACTACATGAGGACTACTTGAAAACCGTAACTTCACATTCCAGAGTTGTTGTATTCCGGTTCCTCTGTCATCTCCTTTAATTCGTGTACAACATTTTGAACCGTCCTTTATAGGTAATTTAACAGCCACACTTGCAAGCGATTTACGCCGCAGTTGTTTCTACTAAAGCTTTGAATACGAGTAGGTTATTTTGTGACCACGGATTTCAAGCTTTGAAGCTTGCGTGCTTATTTGTACAGGTTAACAATCATTTTACATTCATGTAAACAGTGCTGCGCCTTACACGACTGCACAATTCCATTTATTACAATCATTTTCATTGATCGCGTATGCACTTTGTTATGATTAGCGGTTTCGGCGTTAGCTATTTTGAGCTGGTACAGCAAATATGAAAGAAAAACGATTAACAGCTGACTCACAATAAATGTAACAAATAACAATTGGCATCTAAATAGCTTGAAAGAGTAACGTAGGTACAATTTGCACACACAACAATTTTTCCCGCTGCTCAATACAAAGTGTATCCTGCCGTAAGTTTAGCCAATAGATCCCGAGACGCAATTTGGGCATTGCAATGTATATACTTCCGAACAGAGTAATGCACTTTTACTGTCATTAGCTACGTCTACAAACAGATCCTGTTGTTAGTAATCCTGAAAGTCCTTGCAGTGTTTTGTCCGAAATTCTGCCGCAGCGTATTTTTTTCTTTCGTTGGTCGATTTATAGCGTCTCTTACTATTGCGGAACATTCATTTTTTTGTTTGAGCTTATTATACATTTTTGTAACATCAAGTTCTTTATATCAGTTCGATACTGCCACTCGTTTCGAAAAACGAAGTTCTCTTTTTAATTCATCATTATCGTGCTTCAGTTTCAACATACTATTGAACAAAGCCTGAAAATATACCCATTTGTGTCGCCATGGAGTGCATGAGACTTCATTTATTATGGTATCCATATTAGCAGACTTTCGAAAAATTCCTAATTGTTTGGAAATAGTTACGTCCAGAAAGTTAATGTTATTGTTTTTTTTTCAAATTTAGTGGTGAATTTTACATGGGCGTGCGGAAGGGTAATGCCTCCGAATTTTTATGTAAAAACTCTTAAGGCTTTTTAAATAAAAGAAACGTTACTAATATCGTACGTCTTTACTCTCCATGTCTCCATGTCTACATATTCATGTCTCAAGATAATCAGCCTGGCGACGAACACATTTCTCCCAACGGGAAAGACCAATCTGTTGATACCGTGACTAGAAAATGTTTGGCTTTATTGATGGAGCCAAAAGCTCACCTCTGCTTGCATCGCTTCATCGCTATCAAAGTAAAGCTATCGAATGTGTTCTTTAAGTTTTAGAAACAGATGAAAATCGGTTGGGGCCAAATCGGGACTGTATGGAGGATGAGCAATGGCAGTGAATACAACGTGTCGGGTTGTTGGAGCAGTCGCAGCACCAGCGTGCGGTCTGGTATTGTCATGCTGAAGGGGAGAGTGCACCATATGTGGACTATTAAAATTCGCACTTTCAATGTTATGAGTGTCTTGCAATACTTACAGAATTTATGGTGGTGCCTTTAGGCACCAATTCGAAATGCACCACACCTTTAACATCCCACAACACTGCGAGCATGACTTTCTGCCTGCTGATAGCACGGTCGTCAACGTCTTTGGCGTCGATGGTCCTTTTTGGCGGAACACCAAAGATGATGTCAAAATTAAGAACCCAAATCCCATTACTTGTCAACACGTTGTTAAGGAAACCATTAACCTCACGCTCATTTTCAACTGGAGGCACGTTTCTGCGGTTGGAAATTCGATTACAGCACGCTGTTTCTCACGCACTGACATAGATCAAACACTGCCATGTTAACACGCTACAATTCAGAACTCTCTAGCGGCGGAGGGCTGCAACTTGCGTAGGCGAAGCGCGAAAGTTGACCGAGTGATACACGTGACTTGTACACCACTGGCCATTAAAATTGCTACACCACGAAGATGACGTGCCGGCCGAAGTGGCCGTGCGGTTGAAGGCGCTGCAGTCTGGAACCGCAAGATCGCTACGGTCGCAGGTTCGAATCCTGCCTCGGGCATGGATGTTTGTGATGTCCTTAGGTTATTTAGGTTTAACTAGTTCTAAGTTCTAGGGGACTAATGACCTTAGAAGTTGAGTCCCATAGTGCTCAGAGCCATTTTTTTTTTTTTTTTTTTTTTTTGAAGATGACGTGCTACAGACGCGAAATTTAACCGACAATAAGAAGATGCTGTGATATGCAAATGATTAGCTATTCAGAGCATTCACATAAGGTTGGCGCCGGTGGCGACACCTAAAACGTGCTGACATGGGGAAACTTTCCAACCAATTTCTCATGCAAAAACAGCAGTTGACCGGGTTGCCTGGTGAAACGGTGTTGTGATGCCTCGTGTAAGGAGGAGAAATACGTACCATCACGTTTCCCACTTTCATAAAGGTCGGATTGTAACCTACCGTAGTTTATCGTATCGCGACATTGCTGCTCGCGTTGGTCGGGATCCAGTGACTGTTAGCAGAATATGGAATCGGTGGGTTCAGGAGGGTAATACGGAACGCCGTGCTGGATCCCAACGGCCTCATACCACTAGCAGTCGAGATGACAGGCATCTTATCCGCATGGCTGTAACGGATCGTGCAGCCACATCTCGATCCCTGACTCAACAGATGGCGACGTTTGCAGGAGAACAACCATCTGCACAAACTGTTCGACAACGTTCGCAGCAGCATGGAGTATCAGCTCAGAGACCATGGCTGCGGGTACCCTTGACGCTGCATCACAGACTGAGCGCTTGCGATGGTGTACTCAACGACGAGCCTGGGAGCACGAATGGCAAAACGTCATTTTTTCGGATGAATCCAGGTTCTGTTTACAGCATCATGATGATCGCATCCGTGTTTGGCGACATCGCGGTGAACACACATTGGAAGCGTGTATTCGTCATCGCCATACTGGCGTTTCACCCGGCATGATGGTATGGGGTGCCATTGGTTACACGTCTCGGTGAGCTCTTGTTCGCATTGACGGCACTTTGAACAGTGGACGTTACATTTCAGATGTGTTACGACCCGTGGCTCTACGCTTCATTCGATCCCTGCGAAACCCTACATTTCAGGAGGATAATGCACGACCGCATGTTGCAGGTCCTGTACGGGTCTTTCTGGATACAGAAAATGTTCGATTGCTGGCCTGCCCAGCACATTCTCCAGATCTCTCACCAATTGAAAAGGTCTGGTCAATGATACCGAGCAACTGGCTCGTCACAATACGCCAGTCACTACGCTTGACGAACTGTGGTATCGTGTTGAAGCTGCATGGGCAGCTTTACCTGTACACGCCAGCCAAGCTCTGTTTGACTCAATGCCCAGGCGTATCAAGGCCGTTATTACGGCCAGAGGTGGTTGTTCTGGGTACTGATTTCTCAGGATCTATACACCCAAATTGCGCGAAAATGTAATCTCATGTCAGCTCTTGTATAATATATTTGTCCAATGAATACCCGTTTATCATCTGCATTTCTTTCTTAGCGCGGCCATTTTAATGGCCAGTAGTGTAATTCCTCAGCAGATATTGAGAACAGTATTAAAAATTCGGAGGCTCTACTTCTCAGCACGACCTATGTTAGGATCCATTTTCCTCATTTTCATTGATTTCTTTTATATCTTACCAGTTTCGCTTGCACAAAAGAATGGTATGGTAAACGTAACTTTCTGTAATATAGATCATTATTCTGTATTTTTGCGTTTGACTAAGAAAAATTGTTTTCTAAGTCTTTTATGGTACCTGTACGGGTTCTTTCTAGGCTGTAGTACATAGCTAGACAATCTTACTGACGAAAACATCTGCCGTTAAATTTAAAATAGTTAAACGACAGGAAAAATTCTAACGTTTCGAGCATCTCAACTGTTTCTCCTTGACTAAATCTGCCGTGTGTTAGGAGATACTTTTTAATGATATCTGTCGTGATGACTGGCGAATTTCTTACATTGTTGGTATATTTTGTGTAAGTAGTTTTCAAACTGCCAATGTCAGGGATCGTTTCTGTTGGAGTAACCTAATTCGAATTATCCTTTCATTTTGTGAAGCGATGCAGGACAGGGACTAGAGCAGGAGCAATGTAAGGTAGAGATGAGGTGAGGTGGGCGGTCCAACAGGCGCTGGCAGCAGGCCGCGGCGACGGCAGATGCCAGAGGCTCGCGGCGACTCATCGATCGCTCGCACCTCGCTGCTCCTCGCGATTTATCAAAGAGAATTGTTTCCGCGGCGCAGCGTACGCAGCCGGGCCCTCATCAATAACTCGGCGCGGGAGCGGCCAAAGAGCGGAATGCCGCCAGGGCCACCGCGAGCCTCCCGGTGGATCGCTGCGGGCACCGTGCAGCGCCACCGGCAGGCCGCCGCCGCCGCCGCCGCCGCCGCCGCCGCAGGGGCCGTGCCGCAGTAACCGGCCGCACGACACCGCCGCCGGACACCCAGTGGTCACCGAGGTAACAGAGATGACTCACATTAAATACTGAAAGATTGTGAATCACGGCAGTCAGCTAGTGGCAGTCTTTCTTGATTTCCGAAAAGCATTTGACTCAGTACCGCATCTATGCTTATTATCAAAAGTAGGATCGTATGTGGTATCAAGAAAATTTTTTTACTGGGTTGAGAGTTTCTATGTAGGGAAGACGCAGCATATTATCTTGGATGGAGAGCCAACGTCTGAGGTTGAAGCAACTTCGTGTGTGCCTCAGGCAAGTCTATTGGGCCCTTGCTGTTCAAGTTGTACATCATTTACCTTGCGAACAATACGAGGTGCGAAAATAATGAGACTGATGTGAAATAAAACGTTGCTTACCGTTTTAATCAAGTTTAGTGTTGTTTCGTTCAAAGTACTGGGTGATCAAAAAGTCAGTATAAATCTGAAAACTGAATAAATCACGGAATAATGTAGATAGGGAGGCACAATTGACACACATGCTTGGAATGACATGGGATTTTATTAAAACAAAAAACAAAAAAATACAACAGTTCAAAAAATGTGCGACAGTTGGCGCTTCATCTGGTCAGAATAGCAATAATTAGCGTAACAAAGTAAGATAAAGCAAAGATGGTGTTCTTTACAGGTAATGCTCAATATGTCCACCATCATTCCTCAACAATTGCTGTAGTCGAGGAATAATGTTGTGAACAGCACTGTAAAGCATGTCCGGAGTTATGGTGAGGCATTGGCGTCGGATGTTGTCTTTCAGCATCCTTAGAGATGTCGATCGATCACGATACACTTGCGACTTAGGTAACCCCAAAGCCAATAATCGCACGGACTGAGGTCTGGGGAACTGGGTGGCCAAGCATGACGGAAGTGGCGGCTGAGCACACGATCATCACCAAACGACGCGCGCAAGAGATCTTTCAAGCGTCTAGCAATACTTTGTTTTTTTATGGTTCTAATAAAACCCCATGTCATTCCAAGCATGTGTGTCAATTTTTACTTCTCTATCTACATTATTACGTAGTTTATTAAGTTTTACAAATTTATACTGATTTTTTGATCACCCGATAGTTCAGTTCTGATTGCACACACTTTTTCCAGCGCTTCTGCCATTGATGGTAACATATCTGGAACTCATCTTCTGTAATATCCTCCAAGACCCTCGTCACAGCTTTTGTTGTTTGAAAATGGTGTTCCTTGACCGCCGTTTTGACTCTTCGAAATAGAAAAGAGTCGCACGGGGCGATATCTGGTGAATAAGGTGGATGTGGTAGTACTGAAATTTGTTTTGAGGTTAAGAATTGCTGTACTGACAGAGCAGTATGGGATGGCGCATTATCGTGATGAAGTCTTTCTAAAATTTCTTTGTGTAGTATTGGTTAACAGTTTGTCCAGGAGGCACCCACTCTTTATGAACAATTCCCTTGGAATCAAAGAAGCACACAAGCATGCATTTCACTTTTGACTTCGACAGGCGATCCCTTTGAGCACCATTGCGAACTTTGGCGTCTTGTCTCTGGATCGTACGAAAAAACTAATTTTCACCACCAGTGATAACACGGCTCAACAATTTTGGATTGTTTTCCATTTGCTCTAACAGATAAGCTGTCACATTTTTCCGTGTTTCTCGCTGTTGTGGTGTGAGACTTTTGGGGACCATTTTTGCACAAATCTTCAGTTATAATTAGACGAACCGTTTCTCGATTGATGTTCAGTTCTTCTGCAATCATTTTCACGGATAATCTTCGATCAGATCGTAAGAGTTCACGCACCCTGGCCAAGCTGACATCCCTCCGTGTGGTTGAAGGTCGTCCACTGCGCTCTTCATCTTCAACATTCGTTCTGCTTTGACTAAACGTTTTATGCCAACGAAAAACTTGAGCTCTTGACATAACCATCCTCTCAAAAAGTCTTCTGAAGCTTACCGTAAGTTACCGTCGCGTTTTCACCCAATTTAACGCAAAAAGAAATGACATACCGTTGCACAATATTATGCGGTTCCATTTCCGTGACCAGAGACACAAACAATTCTTAACTTATGACAGCACAACTCAAGACTGAGCAGTTACATCGATGTGCTGCTTGGATTAGAAGCAGCTTATAGACCAAGGTCAAAGATATTGTGCCTACGGAAGCCTGGAGTGTTGCCCCATCTTGCAAAAAAATCAGTCTCATCACTTTATTGTCGCACCTCGTATTAATAGTAACCTCAGGCTTTTTGCAGATGATGCATTTATTTACAAGGAACTACTATCTGAAAGAAACTGGATAAATATTCAGTCAAAAAAATGTGTGTGAAATCCTATGGGACTTAACTGCTAAGGTTATCAGTCCCTAAGCTTACACACTACTTAACCTAAATTATCCTAAGGACAAACACACACACCCATGCCCGAGGGAGGACTCGAATCTCCGCCGGGACCAGCCGCACAGTCCATGACTGCAGCGCCCTAGACCGCTCGGCTAATCCCGAGCGGCATTCAGTCTTAAATTAATAAGATTTCAAAGTGGTGTAAAGATTGGCAACTTACTTTAAATGTTCAGAAATATAAAACTGGACGTTTCACAAAACGAAAAATCGTACTACATATGAATATAATATCAATGAGTCGCAACTGGTATCGGCCGACTAGTACAAATATCTGGGTGTAATACTTTGCAGAGATGTGAAATGAGATGATCATATAGGTTCATTCGTGGGTAAAGGTGGCAGACTTCGGTTTATCGGTAGAATATGTTACAAGTCACCACGTATCGCTCCCATAGGAATCGTGAGGACAAGACTGCGCTGATTAGGGCACTCAAAGGGGCATTTAAGCAATCATTCTTCCCCCGATCCATACTGAATGGAACGGAGAAAAACCCTAATAACTGGTACAATGTGATGTACCCTATGCCACGCACATCACAGTGGATAGGAGAGTATAAATGTACACGTATGTATAGAAACGACAGTAATTAACGTTGTTATCAAAGCACAATCAACTATATAAATATAAAGCACTTATTACACCCTAGGGCAGTGACTTGCAATCTACAGTATAGTCCCGCTATTCCGAACCCCTTTATTCCAAAAATCCGCCAGAAAAAATACCAATTTTTTAACTTAAAAACAAGAGAAACTGAAAAGGTGTTCGTGGAAAGACGTACATTTATTATTGTACAAAGAGAGCCTAAGTTTAATGAAGCTTGAAACTGGAATGAAACCTGGTTACTTACAGTACAGTAAGTACAATATATGTCGGCTGCATTTATACAATTCTGTTGAATAATTTTGATGACTGCTAAACACAAAACATATCCAATTTCCACACGCTTAAGAATTGAAGTCAGTCATTTTTGTCTGACGGAGAGCACTGAATCGATTTGAGAATGCAATGTTCCGACATCGTCCCATGAACATAGCATCATCTGGTGTTGATGAAGCATGCTGTTCGACGTAACGTAAGACGAGGTCAAAAGCATTTGCTGCCTTTCAGTTTGAGCACTCACCACCTCCTTGCTTTCGTCCGAGTCCGAGCTGATAAGCCCTGCTCCGTTCCTACCACATTTTCGGCTCCGTCTCCTGGCGGCTATTGTCGTCAACAGCAGGCCACTCCCCAACAAAGTTTTCTTCTTTGTCTTCGCAGCGAGGAATTTTCTTTAAGGTCACAGACTTTCACTGGTTTAAAAATTATGTCAACAAATTCCAATGTATGCCAGAGATTTTTCCAAGATTTTTGTAATGCACCTTTCATGGCGTTATCCCATACTCCTTATGGTATGCAAAGCCTTAAAATCTAGTCCGATTTCATCCGAGATATAAACTTACTGCGGTCGGCAGGTTTGAGAAGAAACAAGGTTTTTAAATTCTTTTAGGTAATTGGCAGCTGCTTCGCTGTAAGCTGACAACCTCTCCTCAGCAATCGGGAGTTGTCTAATTCCGTGTCTTTTCTTCCAACGATCCAAAAAACCACAAGTGGCTGAAAATAATGGCTCACCGGCCCTAAGCTTGTTGACTTGGATCGCCTTTTCTTTCACCGAAGAATCTGAAATGGGGATTTCTTTCTGTCTTTTTCTTGAGGCCTCGACAAGTTCTTCATGTGAAGACAAAGTCGTTTTTTGCCGCTTTTCAAGAGCTATTTCACTTGAATCAGAACAACACTGCATAATTTTAACGCGTTGATTTTCTGACACCATATTAGAGTGATAATTTAGTAGCACTCTCTCCCTCGTCCATTCTTTTTAACACTTCAAGTTTTTGTTTTAAAGTACCCGAAAAACATCTTTGTTTACTTGTCATGTTTGATGTTTAACAGTTGATGTCAAGGACTACGAACATTAATAAAAAAAAGGCGTAGTGAACCGGTAAAATAACTCAACACTCAAGGATCAAAGCTTAACAACATTTTGCAATAATGTGTTTGGAACGCGGGAGAGAGAGGTAGGGTAAGGCATCTGCGCTATGAGCCGTCGAAGCTCACTAGCAGATGTGCTCATACTTAATTTAGGCCTTAACGAGTCAATACGTAGATATTATTCATGAAATCCGCCTTCTCCGAATTCCCGCTAAACCGAACAGTGTTCGGTCCCAATTATCTCGGAATAGCGGGACTCCACCGTATTTCAAAAATCTGGTAGAGAGACATATATCATGGGAACACAGCCAGAGGCAGAGAGGGGAGAGGAACATAAAAGTCAGTCAGAATTCATCTAGTAATCAGCCCTGCACGCAGGAAACTAATACAATATGTGGCTTCTCACGAAATTAATGGAAGAAAAGGTAACTGGTGTTCAACGTTTAACTAATTGTGGAAATCATGCTGTAAGTAGTGATGATGAAATAATCGTATGGCATTGATGTCCAGGATTCCCCACCTGGGTAAGTTCGGCCGCCGAGTTGCAAGTCCTTTTGGCTGAGGTCGTATTGGGCGACTTGAGCGTCAGTGATGATGAACATAACACCCAGTCCGCGAGTGGAGAGAATCTCCGACACGGCCGGGAATCGAAACCGGGGCTGCTGCATGGCAGTCAGACGCACTGAGAACATTTTTTTCACTGTGATGTACATTATAAGGGAAGGAAGGGAATAGGAGAAACAATGGGGGTTATATATCCGTCCAAGAGCGGAGTGTGGAGGAAGGGGGGATAGGAGGAGCAGGGTTTGTAACTGAGGCCTGGGTGACGATGACCCTGGACCCCTCTACAGTCGGATGCACAGGAGTGGTAGTCAGGATGGAGTAAGGCAGATTCCTTTTATTTATTTAATCCCAATTCGGGTGGCGTGGGAGGAGAGGGTGAAGTGTCATTGTGCTACCTTATGTGGGCTGCCTTGTTCGTCGAGTAAGACGCACTCGCCTTTGAGACGATCTCAGAAGGCGGAGGCGAAATATGAAGATGCATCGAGAAGAGCAGGACGAGAAGTCGTAAAAGGAGAAGGGCGGAGTCGGAATAAGCCCCATTACGCCCCAACCGGGTGGGGGCCGACATGAATCCACCATGCAAGTAATTGGCAAACAGGGTTAGGTAACTGGGTTGTCGCTCCAAGTCGGCGTGGGCCTCCTGTAACCTACATCAAAAGCGGCAACTGGTATGTCACTGTCACCGAAGATGTAGCAGATCATCCAGCCATCCATAGTGGCGTTATTTTTGGATGCTGGGAAGTATATGTCCACAGGAAAGATGTCTTAAGTTCAATCATAATCGAAGGAGTGAGGAAAAAGCTGCTGAACTCCCATAAGTCAAGAGTTGGTGGACATGTCAGACAGTGGATGTCCTCGTCGAGATTTCGGCAGGAAGTAATGTGGTTTCAGCTAATCCAATAGCAAGAACTTCTGTGGTGTCGCAATTTTGGCGTTGGTAACCAAGTACCATGTTGCTCGAACTTTTGTGGGGAGGTAAACTTGGTGGACATGGCGCCATACGTTTCGCCAATGAAAACCACACCACTCTTTCATTCGGTTAATGGTACAGCAGCCTCTTGAGATGTTCAAGAAAGAATAGGCAGTCTCAGTTGCAAAATGTTTTTTTATTTACTTAATTTGAGACTTGTTTGGCCGGCCACTGTCGCAGAGCGGTTCTAGGCGCTTCAGTCTGGAACCGCGCTGCTGCTACGGTTTAAGCAGTTCTAAGTCTAGGGGACTGATGACCTCAGATGTTAAGTCCCATAGTGCTTAGAGCCATTTGAACCATTTGATTTGGGACGTGTTTCATTCTTACAGGAGCATCATCAGCCATTTGGGGGAAAAACAAGAGACAGCGTGCGTCACAAAATAAAATTAAGCATCTTGATTATGGCGCATACTATATTGAGAAAATTGGTAGATCTTTTATAGCCCGTTTCAATGACCATCTTTTAACAAGAAAAGGAAACTCACACAATTCGCCTTTCGCTCAACATTAGAAAACTTCTCGCCATCGCTCACTAACCATATTTTGTGTGTTGTACGAAAAGGTATGAAGATGAACGTCCTCGAAGAATCTGAAATTTCGAAAAGAGTCTATTTTAAGAGCCCAGGCCTAGTCAACGAACGACTGACCTATCACAACCAGGGTTACTTCAAGGCTATGATGTTATTTTAAATGAATGTTTATGCACACGAAAAGGTATGAAGATGAACGTCCTCGAAGAATCTGAAATTTCGAAAAGAGTCTATTTTAAGAGCCCAGGCCTAGTCAACGAACGACTGACCTATCACAACCAGGGTTACTTCAAGGCTATGATGTTATTTTAAATGAATGTTTATGCACACGAAAAGGTATGAAGATGAACGTCCTCGAAGAATCTGAAATTTCGAAAAGAGTCTATTTTAAGAGCCCAGGCCTAGTCAACGAACGACTGACCTATCACAACCAGAGTTATTTCAAGGCTATGATGTTATTTTAAATGAATGTTTATGCACACGTGGCTTTGGTTTATACATTGATTTGGTTTAGTTGTGCTTCCTTGTTTTGATGTCACTTAGTGAATCTAAGTTTATCGCTACACTGTAAACACACTCTCTGTTTTCCCGTCTAGTGCCGCCAATTACTACGATGTCTGTCACTTTCATTCATAGCTAGGAGCCATAAACGTATGACATAAGGTCGCTTTATACTCTTGGCCTAAATTGTAAACATGCCTTACGTTCTGTTTAGAGCGAATACGCATTAACACAGATTGCGTGTGACTCTTGTACGATTTTGTTCGTTATATGACTCTCATACTCTGCGAGCCAAGGTCTCTTAGCCATCAGTATTCGTTCCTTTATTTCCAGCCTTTCTTACGCGGTTTCTTCTGTTTGTTCCGCTTACCGCACTTCGCCTTGAAAGATATTCTTATTTATTTCTGTAGGTGGATGTTTCCTGTATATTTTGTTGGACGAAGTGTCATTTTGGTGATTGCAGAACGATCTGTACTCTTGCCAGTTTCCCGGGTTCGATTCCCGGCGGGGTCAGGGATTTTCTCTGCCTCGTGATGGCTGGGTGTTGTGTGCTGTCCTTAGGTTAGTTAGGTTTAAGTAGTTCTAAGTTCTAGGGGACTGATGACCATAGATGTTAAGTCCCATACTGCTCAGAGCCATTTGCATTTTTTTTTCTTGCCAGTGATCCTTGGGTATTTTTATCCGGTAGATGTGTCCTGTAAATTTTATTGGATGATGTGCCGTGTTTGGTGATTGCAGGACTTTCTGTACACTTGCCAGTGCTCCTCGGGTGTTTTTATCCGATGAGTTTGTCTTTCGTTACGCTCTTTTCAGAACTCAGGTCGTCGTGTCCCAGTTGCTCTGTTTAATTGAATGGTTCAAATGGTTCTAAGAACTATGGGACTTAACGTCTGAGTTCATCAGTCCCTGGAGCCGGCCGGTGTGGCCGAGCGGTTCTAGGCGCTTCAGTCTGGAACCGCGCGACCGCTACGGTCGCAAGTTCGAATCCTGCCTCGGGCATGGATGTGTGTGATGTCCTTAGGTTAGTTAGGTTTAAGTAGTTCTAAGTTCTAGGACTGATGACCTCAGATGTTAAGTCCCTTAGTGCTCAGAACCATTTGAACCATTTTTCATCAGTCCCCTAGACTTAGAACTACTTAAACCTAACTAACCTAAGGGCATCACACACATCCATGCCCGGGGCAGGATTCGAACCTGCGGCTGTAGCAGCAGTGCGGTTCCAGACTGAAGCGCCTAGAATCGCTCGGTCACAGCGGCCGGATTCTGTTTAATTGTCAATGTAGCTTTATAGCTGATTCCAGGCTGATAAATTTGTACTGAGGAGACTTGTTTTTTCTTCCAGATGTCTGATGATGCTCCTATGAGAGTCAGACGCGTCAAAAATTAATTAAATAAATAATCATTTTTCAACCGAGACTGCCTATTCTTTCTTGTACATTTGACCTGTGGATCGCAGGGTAGTTCTGTTCCACAATACTGAGTGACACACTACGTAGCATGGTGAAATAGACGTCTTTGTCCGCTGGAGAAAGCGTGGTCGCGAGTATGGCATGCACGTAAGTATAGGCCACAATAAAGATCGCAATATGTGACAATCAGGTATGAATGTGACCCACCGGCTCTGGTGGAGGGATGGACGCCGGTATGAGGACGTCTACCAAACTGC
This sequence comes from Schistocerca cancellata, assembly GCF_023864275.1. Lineage (NCBI taxonomy): Eukaryota > Metazoa > Arthropoda > Insecta > Orthoptera > Acrididae > Schistocerca > Schistocerca cancellata. The sequence goes on from NC_064626.1 coordinate 692,885,918, forward strand.
GTGTGATGTTTTCGCATCGTTCGCATATACAGAGCATCAACCCTGTGCCGTACGTTGAGTAGACCAAGTTCTCCCTCAGGCTGGGGGAGGGTAAACGTTTCACATTGGACCTTAAAGATTGCTTCCGCGATCAGATAACAAAAGCCGCTGGCAAGTGAAGTCCAGTCGTGTGTGGTAAGTGTAGTACTTGTGTAACAAGCACTCATTTTGAAGCAACACGGTGATTGAGGTAGACGAGTCGCTGAAGTAGGTAGATTTTTGTAGATCTTGGCGCGAAACTCTGCAATGCGCACTGAAAATTAGTGGACGTCATACGGGGTGTATTGGGGGTGAAGACAACGCCCATGTACTTGATGGTCTACACCCATGGGAAGGGTGCTAGTTCGCATTGGGGAGGACGTGTCCTATTGGCAGCACTGAAGATTTATTCACTTTCATCGAGCTGCCCGTCGCTGTGCCGTATGTCATAATTGCTTCAGCGTTCTAGCGAACCAAGAGGAGCAGATCGTCGGCGTATTCTCGGCAACAGAATGTGTACTGTTGTAGCGTGACTCTAGTGAGCACAGATTTAAGTTTGACAATAAGGGGTTCCAGAGCGAAGCCGTTTTGCAGAGTCGATATCTATCCTTATCGGATAGGATGTCTTATCGGAACTGGACTCATTCAGTGACCGTTGACTTTTTGTGGGAGCTATCGCTGTCATAAAGCCATGTATGACGTTGAGGAAGGAGGGTGGGAAGCCCTTGAGAGCCCTCATTGTGAATAGGAAACGGTGATGTACTTTGTCATATACGCTATTGAATTTGATTACAATCATAGCTGCCGGAGCCGGCACGTCGCGCCCAGTGCTATCACATTGCGACATTCGCCGGTTGCTGGCTGCATGGTCACCCGACCACCTGTGTTCCGGTGAAAGAATGCTGAGACGAAGGGGACGAAGGCGCGCAGCCAAAATGCGGGCGAAGATTTTATAGTCAGCATAAAGGAGGGTTAGCGGATGGTAGTCGGTCATCACCAAACCGTATCGTGGCTTATGTATAGGAATGATAATACCCGTGACGAAGCTAGGAGAGATAACATGGCCCGGCGTGAAAAGTTCTTGAAACAGCTGGTCCACCTTTGGGCCATTAAAGTACGGAAAGCACGACAGAACTCTGTAGGCTGGCTATCTGTGATGGAAGATTTGTTAACGGCATCCTTGTCGATGGCAGCCGCCACTTCGTTCTTAGTGGTCAGTTCCAGCAACTGAGTATTCCATTCACCGGGGATGATGCGGGTGATGTACGACAAGACCTGACCAGTTGCTGTTCCGGCGCCGTAGATGTTCCGGTAGCGATCGGAGAGAGTGGAGACTATATCAGACTGTCAGCTGAGGTTTTATGGCTGCGGCTTGACGAGTTTTGTTATGAAGTGTCGTCGTCGTCGTCGTCGTCGTCGTCGGTTCCGATATGATTCATGGTAGGTACTCGTGGCCCAGTGAGTCGGGTAGAGGGCTTTTGACGAGGACTACCTGTAGACGATGTCGGGCCATCGTTACTATACGCAACATAACCCGCTACCGCTCCGTCTGGATGGTCGGGTCGGTACCTGGGTGTCTCAGAGGGCGGTATAATAGTAGTTCGTTGTGTGTCGGCGCCATTTCGCCAAGTCATTCCCGTATCGCATCAGCGTTTTCCACAAGGACAGCACGGCTGACTAGCACTATAAAGTTGTTATGTAGGTGGTTGGTCGTCATTCGCAAGTCGTCCTAGCCTCTGATACGCGCCATTGACATTCCGCCTCTTAGAGATGTTGAAGTTTCTTTTTCCACGGCATACGACTACTCCAGATTGATCAATATTTGAGGATAATCCGACAGATGTATACACTGTGGTCAGAGAAACCCAGCTCTCACAGTTCAGCGCTTGAACACAAAATGCTAGCTCGCGGGAGGCGTAATTTCTGTCAAGTCGCCTTTCCGATTGACTTGTTTGATATGTGGGGCTACGGGCTTTGCCAAACTTCTTTTCCCATGTGTCGCTGAACCGGAGGTCTCGGATGGTCATGTGAAGCGTTAAAGTGTGGCGCCTGATATTTCTGTTGCAAAGCACAGTTGGAGTCGCCTGCAAATACGCAATTGGCATAACGATCCAAGATCAACGGGGCGACGTCGGCGGGTGGAACCAGATGGAGGATAGATGTCGATGGTATACGTGTCCCTAGACGTGAAGGTCATGCCTCGTGCCGTTGGAAGAATTGTGAGATCCGCAACGGGGATTCCTTCCAGAACGTATGAAGCCCCGCTCACCGGCAGAGGTGTAAGGTACGTTGCCAGCAACGCAAGGCAGAGAAGCCAGTTGTGCTTTCTGTAGGAGTTGCTTCCATGACAGGCCTTACATGTCTGAAGTCGGGAGTGAATTGAGCCTTTTCGGCACAAAGGCTGTCACCGATATTGGTGTAAACTTCATTGGGCCGTCTGAGGAATGATCGGTTTCCGCAGGCGGTGGTGTCGATGGTATCGATACGGTCTTTCTTGCTGTGGAGATTGTGCAACATTGGTATCAGTGGCATCCGATAAGGGCGCCGATACAGAATCCAAGCGGTTATGCAGAGTTGCATGGGCAACGAGAGGAGACTGGGAGGGTCGTCGGTTGTGGTGCGGGCCAGTTGTGACGCATCGCTGGAAACATTCCGATCGAACTTGCCTTTCCTAGCCAAATCCTGAACAAGTCCGCAGTTCGCCGTCATAAATGACGATCGCGCGGTGGCCGCATATTTGAAGGTTCGATGGCACATGATGATGGAGGTGTATGGTTATCTGGCGGAAGCCATTGAGGACCGTTCACAATTGTACCCACCATTTGGCAATATGGTCGTGAACGGTGCCATAGCGAATGATGGCGTCCATGAGGTCGGCCGCCGGGTGTTCGAAAGGCAGTTCAGAGACCCAGATTGTCCGCATGCCTAATCCTGCGTGATCGACAGTCACCGGCCAGACGTTACCGTCAGCGTAGCATAAACGGAGTCCCTCCTGCGTGTTCCGAAGGATCTTATCGCTAGTCGCATCATCGGTGACTAACATACACCGTCCAGTTCAGTATTGATAAATCGATACCTATTGTGTCGGTTTCCTTAATTTGGACAAATCACGAAGAGAGCGCTCTACGTCAAGCGCCTTTGGTCTTGCACAGTCATTGCAGAACGTGAAACGGAGTATTGATTTACGGAATCTGTTCGTAATTGCTCTGGAATACTAGGCGGAGAGCAAATAACAGCGGCAGAAGGTAAACAAAGCTAGCACGCGCGCTCCGCAGGCGGAAATACGGGGCGCCCGCAATGCTTGGCTACTAAATCCAAACTTTTCAGCAAAGGGGGCGGGCCGTACCTATACCTGTTTTGGTAGAGAAGGTCACACCTAGCTGTAACAACGAATTTTCTTTTTTTAAATAATCGCTTTTACAGGCTTTTTTTGAATTCATCTCAAACTGTGATTTTTTATTGTTGTTCGATTTGTTGATTGTGGTGTTTTCATAATAAATTGGAACGCAGTAGATTCATTTTGTTTTTGTTGTTGTGGTCACAGGAGATTGGTTCGATGAATCTCTCCATGCTAATCTATCCTGTACATCTTCATATCTTCATCTCTTCGTAACTACAGTAACCTACATCCAGTTGAATCAGGTTACTATATTCATCTGTTTTACCCATCCCAGTTTCTTCCATTATCAAACAGACAATGCGATAATGCCTGAGGATGTGCCTTATTAATCGAAATCCTTTTATATTCAAGTTGTGCCATGTTTTTTTTGTTTCCAATTCTATTCAGTACCTCCTCATTTGTTATTCGATCTTCTCATTTAATATTCAGCATTCATCTGCAGCACTACATTTCAAAAGCATCTATTCTTCACTTGTCTCAACTGCTTATCGTCCACGTTTCACCTCCGTAAAAGGTTACACTCCAGACAAACACCTTCAGAAAGGATTACCAGCACTAAAATTTATATTAGATGTTAACAGATTCCTGTTTTTCAGAAATGATTTTGTGCTATTGCTAGTCTGCATTTTAATTCTCTCTACTTCGGCCATTGTCTGTTATTTTGCTGTGCAAATAGCAAAACTCATAGCCTACTTTTAATATCTCATTTCGTAATCTAATGGCTCAAAACCGCCTGACGAAATTCGATTATATTGCATTACACTTGTTTTACTTTAGGTGATTATAATTTCTTTACAAGACACTATCTATTCAGTTCAGCTGCTCTTCCAAGTCGTATGCCTTCTCCGTCAGAATTACAATGTCATCGGTAAACCTTAAATTTTTTTTTCTTCTTTCTGAAATTTAGTTCCCTTTCTCTCTGGTTTCCTTCACAGCTTGCTCATTGAAGAGACTGAAAAAACATCCGTTATAGGGTACAATCCTGCCTCACCACTTTCCCAACTACGGCTTCCCTTTCAAGTTCTTCGACTCTGCCATCCGGTTTCTGTTTGAGCTATAAGTAATGTTTAATTCCCTATATTTCATCCCTTCAGAATTTCAACGAGCTTATGTCAAGCAACACTGTCAAAAGCTTAGAACGTAGATTTGACGTTCTTGAACCAATATTGTAAGGTGCGTCGTAGCATCAATATTGCCTCGTGTACACCTATCAGATCCCCATATGAGCTTTCCCCAGCTAGGCTTTTATCAGCTTTTTCATTCTCTCGTAAATAATTCGTGTCGATATTTGCAACCGTGACTTACTAAACTGATGGTTCGGTAGTATTCACATCTGTCAAGATCTGCCTTCTTTGGAACTAGAATTCTTACATTAATCTTGCAGTCTGAGGGCATTTCGTCTGTCTCCCATACCTTGCACTGCAGGTAGAATGATCGTGTCATGGCTAGCTCTCCCAAGGAATTCAGTCAACAAGGGAAGTGTCCAGGCGTCTCTGAGTGAACCAAAGCGAAATTGTTCGGACATGGAGGGCTACTATTGCAGTGGATGACCGCTACTTACGGATTATGGCTAAAATGAACGCTGACAGCAACGTCACCATGTTGAATAATGCTTTTCGTGCAGCCGCAGCACGTCGTGCTACAACTGTGCGCAATAGGCTGCATGATGCGCAGCTTCACTTCCGAAGTCCATGGTGAGGTCCATCTTTGGAACCATGACATCATGCAGCGCGGTACAGATGGGCCCAACAACATGCCGAATGGACCGCTGAGGATTGGCATCACGTTCTCTTCACCGATGTCACATATTCCTTCAACCAGAAAATCGTCGGAGACGTGTTTGGAGGCAACCCGGTCAGGCTGAACGCCTTAGATACACTGTCCAACGAGTGCAGCAAGGTGGAGGTTACCTGCTGTTTTGGGGTGGCATTATGTGGTGCCAACGTACACCACTGGTGGTCATGGAAGGCGCCGTAACGGCTGCACGATATGTGAACACCATACTCCGACCGATATTGCAACCATATCGGCAGCATATTGGCGAGGCATTCGTCTTCATGGATACTAATTCGCGGCCCCATCTTGCACATCTTGTGAATGACGTCCTCCAGGATAATAACATCGCTCGATTAGAGTGGCCAGCATTTCTCCAGACATGAACCCTATCGAATACGCCTGGGATAGATTGTAAAGGGCTGTTTGTGGACGACGTGATCCACCAACCACTCCGAGGGATCTACGCCGAATCGCCGTTGAGGGGTGGGACAATCTGAATCAACAGTATCTTGATGAACTTGTTGATAGTATACCACGACGAATACAGGCATGGATCAATGCAAGAGGACGAGATTCTGGGTATTAGATGTACCGGTGTGTACAGCAACCTGGACCACCTCCTTTGAAGGTCTCGCTGTATGGTGGTACAACATGCAATATGTGGTTTTCATGAGCAATAAAAAGGGCGGAAATGATGTTTATGTTGATCTGTATTCCAGTTTTCTGTACAGGTTCCGGAACTCTCTGAAACGAGGTGATGCAAAAGTTTTTTTGAAGTGTGTATAATACTGTCTTCAAGTATGTTTTCCTGATTCAGACGCCTATACATTCCTTCCTCATTTGAGCTTTCCCTTCGTTGCTTTGTACTGGCTTTCCGTCTAGATCTTGATATTCATAGACTGCTTCTTTTTTTCCACAGTGCTTTTAAATCTTTCTATAGGCGACATCTATCTTTATCCTTGTTATCTACATCTACATGCATACTCTGCAAGCCAGTGTACGGTGCGTGGCGGAGGGTACCGTGTACCACTACTAGTCATTTCGTTTTCTGTTCCTCTCTCAAATAGAGAGAGGGAAAAACGGCTATGTTTCGATATGAATCCTAATTTCGCATCTCGTAGCTTCGTGGTCCTTTCACGAAATGTATGTTAGCGGCAATAGAATCATTCTGTAGTCAGCTTCAAATCCCGGTTCTGTCAATTTTCTCAACAGTGTTTCTCCAAAAGAACGTCGCGTTCCCTCCAGGGATTCATTTGCTGTCTCAGAGCATCCTCGCAACATATGCACGCTTCTATAGCCTTGCATTTGTCCTACAGCCGTTACTGCTTGGCCATTTTACACAAGCCATCGTAGCAAAATATGTCACATTGAAGGATGAGTATGTAGAAGACTATCACCAATCATAATTGCAGTGTGAAGTTCATGCGAACCCGTCGCGCGATCGTCGTGTTCATCCCATGTATTAATGACTTGGCAGACAATATAAATAGAAACCACAGACTTCGAACATATGATGCAGTCACCTGCAGGGTATAGCAAAAACGTATGGCCCAGCGTTCAGGAAAAATTCTTGACATGTAGAGTAGGAAATATGACATGGGTTCGCAAAACGCTTTATCACCATGTTAGAGCTCAGTCTCTGCAACTCTTCACCACATTAATGGTGGGGAACGCACAGGAAAAGAACGTGTCAGCACAGTACGGGACAATTTTCTAAATGAAACGTTCAAAATGCCCTCTGTTAGCAAGGGTACATGAATCAACCCGCCTTCGCATTGAATCCCTGATGCACTGTAGTATCCCTGCTTTCCATAATGCGGACTTGAAGACTATCTACATCTTTTATCGGGGTTCCGTACAAAGAGCTACCAAATGCCCCCAGGTCTCGTGAGCTTAGACCCGGAGAGCCTGGTGGCTTACCTATCTGTCAAGGGACCTGTTATTTAGAAACTACGAACATTCTCACTGAAACGTGAGGAGCCCCATCGAGCATGAAGTACACTTTTCGTCACACTCGTAAAGGCACAAGTTCTAGCAGAACGGTTGAGTATTTTCTAAGAAAGCGTGTTAAGATTATCCGTTGAGCCTGGGAAGAAGAATATGAGGCCCTAACAAATAGTCACCAACAACGCCGATCCAAACGTCGACAGAAGATCTTTGTTGATAACATGATTGCTCCGTTTCATGAGGATTCTCGACAGCTCAAACGTGCTGATCACATTGGAAAGACGCCTCATTAGAGAACACCACATTGGTCCTAAAGTAGGGTCGGACACTTAGTTGAATGAACCATCCGCAGGAGTGTCATTGTGCAGGAGAATCAGTTGCTAATAGTGACTGTACACGCTGTACAATGATCAGCCAGAACATCATGACCACCGAGCTACTATCGATGTAAATCCATTCCGGCGATTCAGGCGATAGCATCGATACCTGGCGAGGATTAACTGCTAGTCAGACACACGCACGTTGCATGTAGTACCACTGAGCGTGCTGTCCATGTGTAGAATGGCGAAGGCCCGCGGTGTGTCTGAGTTTGACGAAAGGCAAATCGTACTGGCCCGGAGGCTCAGGAGTGCATTTCGGAAACTGCACCACTTATCGGGTGTTCGAGGAATGCTGTGGTCAGGTCTTCAACACGTGGCGAGACCAAGATGAAACCTAATTACAGACGTCGGACGTCGTAGGTTGGGCAGACTCGTGAAAGAGGATAGGCGGCGAACTGTGGCTGAAATAACATCTTTAATGCTGGTCAGAGTAAAAGTGTGCCTCAATACACATTGCACCGAACACTCATAACGACGGGTCCCCGCAGCCGACGACCCTTGCATGAGCCAATGTTAATACCACGACTGAAATAGATAAGTGACCAAGGCACTGGGCATGCCGATTGGAGGGTGCGAATCCGTCTTCTTCCAGGGGAACAGCTCCTTGACATGTGTACTGTGGAATGGAGACAAGCTGGCAGCGGCTCCATTACGCTCTGGGAAACACCATGTGGGGAGCCATGGGTCCAGTGGTACTCGTGCAAGTCACCATGACGACCAAGGAGTATCGTACACTGGCTGCATACAACGTACGCCCGTTCATGACGATCATGTTTCCTGAAGGCAGCGACATTTTTCAGCCAGATAATGCTCCAAGTCACAAGGCCAGGAGTGTGATGGAGTGGTTCGAGGAACACAGTGGTAAGTTCCAGTTGATGTGCTAGCCCCCAACTCGTCAAATCTGAAGCCGATCGAACACAAGTGGGATATGATTGAACATGGCTTCTCACCTCATGGCCCCTCTCCTCGGAATTTAGGGGAGTTAGTTAAGTTGTGTGTGTGCACGATTGATGCCATCTTCCTCCAGCGACCTGCTAAGACCTCACTGCTTCCAAGCCACGACGCGTCGCCGCTGTTATCGGAGCCAAAGACTGACATACCGGCTATTACGTAGGCGCTCGAATGTTCTGGCTGATCAGTGTATACGGTAACGAGACAGTAGATTCACACGTACCACTCTTCTTGTTGTGAACGACATTATTTGTTGCAGCTAATTCTCTCACGCTGACACTATGACTGTCGACAAAAACAAGATGTTCTGCAGCCTACGAGGTGCCCTCGTCCTTCTAGGCGTCAAAAATGGTTCAAATGGCTCTGAGCACTATGGGACTTAACTTCGGAGGTCATCAGTCCCCTAGAACTTAGAACTACTTAAAGCTAACTAACCTAAGAACATCACACACATCCATGCCCGAGGCAGGATTCGAACCTGCGACCGTAGCGGTCACGCGGTTCCAGACTTGTAGCGCCTAGAACCGCTCGGCCACTCCGGCTGGCTTCTAGGCGTCCTCCAGTCGCAAGTACTATTACTTGCTCCCTCCTCCATGCTCCCTACGACGACGATCAATGGCTTCAAACGTGCAGGGCACCAACGTTCTGGAAATCTCTCCCAATGCAAACGTTGGAGGCCACAGCCAATCCGTAGAACAAATGATCTGCCAACTACACATTCAAGTACACTTCCACTTCACTCTACCGAAAACCTAGTCCATGACGAACACTTAACAGTTGATGCTACGTATGTGCGCAGTCCGTGATGAACATTTGATGGTGCGCGCTTGATGCTATTAAACAGTGAGGTTAAGCACGTATCAGCACAAGCGGTGAAATGAGTCACATGTCAACATACCTTCTTTCCACTGGAGCAACAATAGCTGTCAGTGAAGCTATGAACTACAGCTTATCGTGCATTCCAATCAAATGTAACCGAGGTGGTATTTTGAACATCTCATGTAATAAAAAGTTTCCTGTAGTGCTGGTACTTTCTGTTTCTGTGTGTTTCCCACGATTCCTTTATATATGAAGAAGTGAAAGTTTGGCCATACATTTTTTTATTACACCCTGTACAACGCTCTGTCTGAAGTAAGCTGCACAAATTTTATAGTCAGATGTTAATAAGATTTCGAAGCTGTTCAGAGATGCAACTAGCATTAAATGCAAGAAAGTGTGCACTTCAAACAACAGTAAAACGTATTGTCGTATGACTACAGTATCAACGAGTGACACTCGAAATCAATCTACGTCGATGTAACAATACCGTAACAATAAGAAAGGAAATGTTGACGGCCGCCGCTGGTGGCCGAGCGGTTCTAGGAGCTTCAGTCTGGAACCGCGCGACCGCTACGGTCGCAGGTTCGAATCCTGCCTCGGGCATGGATGTGTGTGATGTCCTTAGGTTAGTTAGGTTTAAGTAGTTCTAAGTTCTAGGGGACTGATGACCTGAGATGTTAAGTCCCATAGTGCTCAGAGCCATTTGAACCATTTGAATTTTGAAATGTTGACATAGGCTCAGTCGCAGGTAAAGAAGGGGTGCAGACTTAGGTTCATTGGTAAAATACTGGGAAAATATAGTTAGTTTACAAAGAAGATTGCTCACAAAACGGACTGGTGCGGCCAATGCTGGAATATTACTCACGTGTGTACGATCCATACGAATTAGGTCTAACAGCGGACGTTGAACATAAGAGGAAGAAGAGCAGCACTAATTGTCACAAGTTTGTTCCATCCGTGGCACAGTATCACAGAGATGCTGAATAACCTGAACTGGGTTGGATATAGATGTCAACTACCCCATCAAAGAGTTCTTCACAATTCCAAGAACCAGTGTGGAGTGAATAAAAGTCAGGAATATACTACCTACGCCTACGTATCGTTCCCATAGGGAGCGTGAAGACGACAATAGAGTAATTATAGTGCACACAGCGCCATTTAAGCAGTCATTCTTCCCGCGCTCCATACACGAAATGATTGCTAAATCGGAAGTGCCCTATGCCATTCAATTTACAGTGCCTTCCATAGTATGTATCAGGGATGGCGGTTATCACTGAAGCAACGGGTTTTCACTTAAAGCGATTTTTTTCTCACGACAGTTTAACCTGAGTGTTAAAACCGCTAAAAATAAGTGGTTTCTGAAACAACCGATTTTCGATTTTATATTCCTATTATTTTCTGTAATAAACGTAGACATCCAATGAAGATTGACAAATTTTGATTGACTCACTTTTTAGGATACATAGAATCAAAATACTAAATTAAACAGGCAAAAAAACCTAGTCTGTCTACCGTTCGCTGCTTTTCTTGAAAGTGATAAGTCGCTGAATACTACGAAAAATCACCAGTATTCTCCCGTTAAGTCTATTTTTTTGAAACTCTGCTCCAAAATCAAGTTGTAATCTGAGATCGCACAACTATTTGGACATTGCGAATAGTCAGTGCTGAAGACTGAAAACTGAAGTTGAAGAACTCTGCTCTTTAAGTTAATTTGTTCGTTTTCAAGGGCTGCAATAAGACGGAGGCATATTATGTAGACGCAGACAGCAGACCAATTGCTTTCTATTTTTATGAATTAATTGTTGTTAGGTAGTACTGGTATTATAATTTCCTTCCTCATTTTTATTTCATAAAAATGGAAAACAAATCCTAATCTTTTAAGAATGTGTAGAATTGTTGTTCATTGCTAAGTCACTTCGTAAAAATAGTTCTTGACTCGCGTAGGTGCCATACTGCAATACGACGGATGTCTGGTGAAGAGCGAGGAATACCGTACAGACCAGGTGGGACAAGTCTTGCACCGTGTATCTCAAGCCATGACACGCTCCACAGGGACATCACCGTCTCAGCAACGCTGTACCAATTTTAACGCCATGTGTTTGATGCTCATTGATGTTGGCATTGTTATTAAAATACGAGGGCAGTTCAATAAGTACTGCAACACATTTTTTTCTGAAACAGGGGTTGTTTTATTCAGCATTGAAATACACCAGGTTATTCCCCAATCTTTTAGCTACACAACACTATTTTTCAACGTAATCTCCATTCAATGCTACGGCCTTACGCCACCTTGAAATGAGGGCCTGTATGCCTGCACGGTACCATTCCACTGGTCGATGCCGGAGCCAACGTCGTACTGCATCAATAACTTCTTCATCATCCGCGTAGTGCCTCCCACGGATTGCGTCCTTCATTGGGCCAAACATATGGAAATCCGACGGTGCGAGATCGGGGCTGTAGGGTGCATGAGGAAGAACAGTCCACTGAAGTTTTGTGAGCTCCTCTCGGGTGCGAAGACTTGTGTGAGGTCTTGCGTTGTCATGAAGAAGGAGAAGTTCGTTCAGATTTTTGTGCCTACGAACACGCTGAAGTCGTTTCTTCAATTTCTGAAGAGTAGCACAATACACTTCAGAGTTGATCGTTTGACCATGGGGAAGGACATCGAACAGAATAACCCCTTCAGCGTCCCAGAAGACTGTAACCATGACTTTACCGGCTGAGGGTATGGCTTTAAACTTTTTCTTGGTAGGGGAGTGGGTGTGGCGCCACTCCATTGATTGCCGTTTTGTTTCAGGTTCGAAGTGATGAACCCATGTTTTATCGCCTGTAACAATCTTTGACAAGAAATTGTCACCCTCAGTCACATGACGAGCAAGCAATTCCGCACAGATGGTTCTCCTTTGCTCTTTATGGTGTTCGGTTAGACAACGAGGGACCCAGCGGGAACAAACCTTTGAATATCCCAACTGGTGCACAAATGGGACAGCACTACTAACAGAGATGTCAAGTTAAGCACTGAGTTGTTTGATGGTGATCCGTCGATCATCTCGAACGAGTGTGTTCGCACGCTCCGCCATTGCAGGAGTCACAGCTGTGCACGGCCGGCCCGCACGCGGGAGATCAGACAGTCTTGCTTGACCTTGCGGCGATGATGACACACGCTTTGCCCAACGACTCACCGTGCTTTTGTCCACTGCCAGAATACCGTAGACATTCTGCAGCCGCCTATGAATATCTGAGATGCCCTGGTTTTCCGCCAAAAGAAACTCGATCACTGCCCGTTGTTTACAACGCACATCCGTTACAGACGCCATTTTAACAGCTCCGTACAGCGCTGCCACCTGTCGGAAGTCAGTGAAACTATACGAGACGAAGCGGGATTGTTTGAAAATATTCCACAAGAAATTTTCGGTTTTTTCAACCAAAATTGGCCGAGAAAAAAAATGTGTTGCATTACTTATTGAACTTATTGGTTTTCCCATTTTCTGTAATAATGCAATAATTCAAACCAATGGAAATTTTACAAGTGGGCCGGTCGGAGTGGCCGAGCGGTTCTAGGCGCTTCAGTCTGGAACCGCGCGACCGCTGCGGTCGCAGGTTCGAATCCTGCCTCGGGCATGGATGTGTGTGATGTTCTTAGGTTAGTTAGGTTTAAGTAGTTCTAAGTTCTAGGGGACTGATGACATCCGCTGTTAAGTCCCATAATGCTCAGAGCCGTTTGAACCATTTTTACAAGTGAAAAGTACTCCGTTTTCAAAAATACTCCCTTTTTTTTAAAAAAAAAAGTTTTGTTTAAAAACGAAAAATTTTAGCAATGCTGTTATGCTGATTGATCATAACCGAGTGAAAACAAATATTGAAAAATACCTGTTATCCATAAGTAAATACCGGTATCGGTTTTAACTGGTCGGTTTTTCCCATCCCTAGTATGGATGTAGATATCTCAGTAGATGTCGTTTTGAGTCTTCCCTGATTGTATGACAAAATATGTTTTATAACAGCTGCCAACCCTAAATTCAAGGTATATTTGAAAAATATTGCATTGTTTCTTCCCATTACCGGTTTCAAAAACTGTGTTTATCATTCCACGCTACATGAAAAATGTGAGTTTTCGGAAATGACTGCTATATTTTTACTGTAGGTACGACGACCACACACGTATCCTCACTATTTTTTTTCCATTTGAGTTTATCGTCATTTCCATTTCCATCTCCATCTGTTCTACACCTGGAGTCAAAACAGTTTTTCACTGTAGTGCATTACGGTACTGTGAACAGTCAACAGCTGACATGAAATGCAGTGTAATGGAATTAAATGGAGGCACAAAAATTTTAGTTTAGTTTTGAGGATGTATAAAACTACAAATCAAAATACATTTACCGATCTGTTGGAATTACTAAGAGGATGAAGGAGCTGTTTTAACAATATTTATAAAACAACAGTCTAGCACAGTTGTCGCTGGCTGATTATTGTGTCATATTTACAAGGTAGGCAACAATTATTTCACAAAATGTTCAAAAAAGAGTAGTCTGTTCGAAAATGTGCCGAGGTATTCTGCATTAATAGAGACATATCAGCAGAACGGAAAAATGGAGAAGAGTGGGGAAGTGGGATATGTGGTACGAATTATTCAGGGCGCCGGGTGTTGCACGTGTTTTTTAAGAAGAAGAGTTTAGCGCAGGGTAGTAAGGAATGAAAGCTGAAAGCACAACAGAGGCATGTAACTGAGTATTAAAATTTCATCTTTTGCTTGACTGTTATGGGAAGAGTTGTATTTAGCTTTTCTGTCATAACACTCGCACTTGTTAGAGTTTTCGTCTTTATTCGTGCGTAATCTAAGAGTCATTTACAAATAAACCATTATAACATATAAAGTTTTATCCTCTGGTACTAGCGTATACTTGGCTTTGTGATAAACCATCTGTATGGTTCATATAGTAAAATTCGATGCTGCTTTTGCGACTCTTAGATGTTTCTTGTTGAATGAACGCCGCTCTTGGTGTTATGGTATACGCTAATATCAGAAGACAAAACTTTATATACTACAAAGGTTTATTTATAAATGACTCATCGATTAAGCATGAATTAAGACGAGAACGTGTATGACTGTTAAGACAGAAAAAGTAAATAAATACAATTCCCCCCTCCCCCATAAATACGAACGATTTCATTAGTACTATCGAAGTTGTTTTATCGTTACTAGTAATATATGTATATTAAAAGCCGACTCTTATGTATATTTCCGATCGCTCATTTTTAATATTAAATTATGACGTGTCATACTTCAAAGTTGCTGGGGAAGCAAATTTTTGCTACACAAAAGAGAAATGACAAAAATACATGGGTACTGAGTGATCGTGATAAGGTCATTATACTCATTGATAAAAATAAAGCCAGATAAATGTTTATCCCTGTTTTGTTCCGCCCATAAATACTGCTGAGCTATCGATTGGAAGGCTTAATGTGATTAAATCCGACTGTGATTCTTGAAGCCATACAGCTGACATTAGGGGAACAGACAATGCGCTGTTTTCACAGCAAACAGTCCGAACGGTTGCTGCAGGACGATAGAACTTTATTCTTTGCTTAATTATCCTGTTATTTTATACAGTGCGTAGTGAATTGAAGAACGAGAAGATGAGGTAGCTTAGGAATTCAAACATTAATGAAGAAATTGAGCGGCTTGTGTTGCAGACTTTATGAAATGCTTTGGTGAATGAAGGCTACATTGATCGATAAGCTGCAGTGGTGCGCAATCAGCAGGTTGGCAGCAATGACGAAACGGTAAGGTGGGCGAAATTCTCTTGTCCGCGATCTGTGAGATGCGAAGGAAATTCTGATGCCGCCAAATTACTTTAAGCTACAAGAAAGGAAACCTGCGTCCTAGGTCTCGTACTGGTGACCCATTCATACACGCACTTGAGCGCCCCGGGATATAGTGCTCACAGGGCTCCGGGGCATGTCCACATTGTTCTCGCTAACAGCGGCGCCCAGTCATATTTGCAGACGACTACACGATTCCGTAGAAATGTTGGAACACGTGAGGCAATACTGATCCTACGACTTATCTTAGAAGAAAGATTAAGGAAAGGCAAACCTACGTTTCTAGCAATTGTAGACTTAGAGAAAGCTTTTGACAATGTTGATTGGAATACTCTCTTTCAAATTTTGAAGGTGGCAGGGGTAAAATACAGGGAGCGAAAGCCTATTTACAATTAGTACAGAATGCAGATGGCAGTTATAAGGGAGAAGAAATAAAAACTTTGAGGTTCGCCGATGACATTGTAATTCTGTCAGAGACAGCAAGGGACTTGGAAGAGCAGTTGAACGGAATGGACAGTGTCTTGAAAGGAGGGTATAAGATGAACATCAACAAAAGCAAAACGAGGATATTGGAATGTAGTCGAATTAAATCGGGTGATGCTGAGGGAATTAGATTAGGAAATTAGACACTTAAAGTAGTAAAGGAGTTTTGCTATTTGGGGAGCAAAATAACTGATGATAGTCGAAGTAGAGAGGATATAGAATGTAGACTGGCAATGGCAAGGAAAGCGTTCCTGAAGAAGAGAAATTTGTTAACATCGAGTATAGATTTAAGTGTCAGGAAGTCGTTTCTGAAAGTATTTGTATGGAGTGTAGCCATGTACGGAAGTGAAACATGGACGATAAATAGTTTGGACAAGAAGAGAATAGAAGCTTTGGAAGTGTGGTGCTACAGAAGAATACTGAAGATTAGATGGGTCGATCACATAACTAATGAGGAGGTGTTGAATAGAGTTGGGGAGAAGACGAGTTTGTGGCACAAATTGACAAGAAGAAGGGACCAGTTGGTAGGACATGTTCTGGGGCATCAAGGGATCACAAATTTAGCACTGGAGGGCAGCGTGGAGGGTAAAAATCGTAGAGGGAGACCAAGAGATGAATACACTAAGC